>NW_022601467.1:9917677-9923819 GCF_009176505.1 Sitodiplosis mosellana | reverse complement strand
CAAAATCGGTAATACTCAAATCTTGGCCCCAAATCGAACTTTCCACAAACTAAATCTTTTTTCTATTGTTTCTAGGGTCCATAAAATTGTAGAAAAAATGTAGAATTCAAATCAGTCGTCCGATTCTTGATATTTTCAACAACTTATTTGACAACAGCAGTGTTTTGTTTTTGTAGGGAGAAAAAATGCTCCAAAACTGGTCCAAACTGTTTTATTAATTCTAGTAACCCAGAATTAATTGTAGAACCACCTACGGCTATTGTAGTGGTCGGAAATCTTAATTTGTTCATCAAAAGTACGGTCATAATTGTTGATCAAATGTGATTTTGATTTATGCTACTCTTCTCGCTTCACGACACAAGTAGAAGAAGAAACAAGCAATGTGAAGAAAAAATATAGCGAACAAATCAAAGCAATGGATTTGAATTGACACTTCATCGATTACCATGAAATGAATCGCTTCTTTTAATTCATGTTTTGAACAAGCAACAAATTTTGTGATGCAATATTTTCTAAGAGAGTGGAAATTATTAGTGGTTAAGCAGCAAAATGGATAGAAAGAAAAAACAATGTTGAAATACAGAATAAAAACATTAGCGATTAAATTATTATTATTATTAGATATGATAGAAAAATAACAAAGGACACAAAATTGATTTCATTCAACACTTTCATGAGATGTACCCCGTCACAAGAACAAACAATTCAATTTTATTTACTTAGTTGAACCATGAGTGAGACTGTAACATAAGAAACGAAAATCGCTTGAATAAAGAACAACCTTAAAAGTGAAAACGAAACATTATCCATATGCATTTTATTTTCCTTTTCCATTTCAGTTTTCAGTATTTGGATAGATTTATTCTATAGATGACGTTCCAGCTGGGATTGAAACATTTTGATTTGGTGACTTTCAGTAGAGAAAACATTTTGTGTTGTTGTGAATTCAAGATAAATTTGTTCATGATGAATAAATGAATGTCCGAGAATGAAAACGCAACTTCTATTCACAACACATATAAGTGAAACAAAAATAAAAAATTTATTGAAATGAAACAACAAAATCGAATTTTTTCAAAGTGTAACAACAAAAAAGATTTTTTTAAAGTGTAACATCGGTATGTTGTTACACTTACTACAAGAAGAAGAAGTTGCGTTTTCATTCTCGGACATTCAAATAAAAATGAAACGAATGTAAGGAATGAGGGATTCAAACCATCGCTTCAGTGCGTTCCAATGTGACGATATTATTGTTGCGATTCATTCGCCATTTGCCATCGCAAGCTGCTCTAATTTGTTCATCAAGAGTATGGTCAGCAAAAATAGCAAAACTTCTCAAAAATTCCATATGCGACAATAGGAGCGGTAATTCGTCTATATTGTCACTAATCGATCTAAAGTAGATAATGTCTTTTAAATATGGTAACATATTCTGCAATTGACCTGTCTCTATAACGGAAAGTACAGCATACATATCGAACGTTAATTTTTCAATCGTTCGATTTTCATTGATAAACGTTAGAAAGATTTCAGGAGTTGAAAAATAACTCTCGATTTCGAATTCTTTTAATTGGCTGAATGAAAAGGGAATTTTTGGTACACGATCCCATTCATCATAACAATATTTGAATTTTTTAACATTTGGCAAATATATCGAACTGTCAGACGGTATTTTTTTCCCTATCCATTTAGTATCAAGACTTTCAATAGATTGTAGATAGTGTTCACTAATCCTTTTGAACACATCGAAATCTTTCATACCGATCTTAAAACTGCGTAAATTTGAATTTAATCGCAAAATATCAGTAACACTATCAGAAAGTGGGACATTCCGATTGAATTCCAAATGTTGTAAATTTGGAAAATACTCCGACACAACTGGAAAAGTATCATCAATACAAAATCCTAAATTCAAGCGATTCACATTTGGAAAAATTCTACTCAAATACTTTTCTTCCAGTCCGGATGAATATCTGATTGTTAGGTCTTCAATATTTTTAAATGGTATCTTGAAGCCTTCAAATCCTAGCGTTTGATCAAATGAAGCCTTTTTCAAAGACTCAGTGCAAAACTCGCATATGTAGCTCATAATGCGGTTATAATTTGTGAATTGATTATTGTTAAAATTTTCACAGTAACAAAATTCCAGCTCAGTTATCATTCCACCAAAGCATCGTATCATTTGAAAGATGGTGTTTAAATCGACGATCGTTATATCTTTATGTAAATATTTCGGATCTTCGTTTCTTTTCGTAGTTATTTTCGCATTGTAGCTTCGAAATCCCGTTAGATCAATTAAGACTGATCCTCCAGCATAATTCCAAACGAATGGCATACGAGTAGCCAATTTGAGGTATGCATTAGAGTCGGCAACATTAAGCAGGTCTTCCAAAGACAAATGAATGAAGATTTGTTCCAAGCAAAATTGATTGACATCAGTGATTTTTGTTTCGATATTTAAATCAGTGGTCTCATCTGTTCGTCTTTTTTTGGGTTGACCATCTCCAGTTTCCATACACTTTCTTTTCAAATCACCTTTTTCGTCAGCCATTTCAAATAGAACCATACAGTGAGCTGCAAAGAAGAAAACAAGATAATGAATATGCATGCATTGTAAGTGTGTCCAGCAATATGGAGAACAACAGCGAACAAAGTAAGGACAGTAGAGCAAAAGTAAAAAAAAAAACAGTTAAATCTCATTTCCCTAGCAACAAATAATTTGATTTTATAGTTTTGATGCATCACAAATGGAAATTGCGACTTTGTCAGATGTGAATAAATTTGCATACGAATACTCACAAAAAATAATAGTTTATCACTGAATTGAAAACGACAAGAATAAAGTGATTTTCTTGAATAAAACGGTAACGGAATGTAACACTTTTTTGAAATCACTGCAAACGTTGTTTCGGCTTCAAAGTTGGTTGGTTAATGACATGATCATCAACTGATAGTTCGGGATTTGATTTGACAGTAACAGTGGTGTCCTAATTGGCCGTAGATGTGAAATGCAGGATTATAAACATCGTATGTAAAGTATAGAGCTCAATGAAATACTTTAGCAGTTGAAAAAATACTGTACCTGATATGAGCGTTACATTTATTTCAAACGTGTGGCAAATAAGCGCTATAACTATGATTTCTCTCACATTTAATCTCCATGCAAATCTATTAGCAAAAAGTTTGATCTAAAACACTTTGACCGAGTCTACACCGTCAGTCCGGCCAATTCTGACCTCAGAATACATCAAACTTAATTTGCTAAGGATTTAATTCGCATTTGGAAGCGTATGGAGATTAAGGTAGGTACATGCTAGGTACTGTATTTTTTCAACTGCTAAAGTATTTTATGGAGTGCAATATTTTACATACGATTTTTATAATCCTGTATTTTACATCTACGGTAAATTAGGACACAACTGTTACTATCAAACCAAAGCCCAAACTATCAGTTGATGATCATGTCATTAACCAACCAACTTTGAAGCCGAAACAACGTTTGCAGTGATTTCAAAAAAGTGTTACATTCCGTTACCGTTTTATTCAAGAAAATCACTTTATTCTTGTCGTTTTCAATTCAGTGATAAACAATTATTTTTTGTGAGTATTCGTATGCAAATTTATTCACATCTGAACAAGTTACAATTTCCATTTGTGATGCATCAAAACTATAAAATCAAATTATTTGTTGCTAGGGAAATGAGATTTAACTGTTTTTTTTTTTACTTTTGCTCTACTGTCCTTACTTTGTTCGCTGTTGTTCTCCATATTGCTGGACACACTTACAATGCATGCATATTCATTATCTTGTTTTCTTCTTTGCAGCTCACTGTATGGTTCTATTTGAAATGGCTGACGAAAAAGGTGATTTGAAAAGAAAGTGTATGGAAACTGGAGATGGTCAACCCAAAAAAAGACGAACAGATGAGACCACTGATTTAAATATCGAAACAAAAATCACTGATGTCAATCAATTTTGCTTGGAACAAATCTTCATTCATTTGTCTTTGGAAGACCTGCTTAATGTTGCCGACTCTAATGCATACCTCAAATTGGCTACTCGTATGCCATTCGTTTGGAATTATGCTGGAGGATCAGTCTTAATTGATCTAACGGGATTTCGAAGCTACAATGCGAAAATAACTACGAAAAGAAACGAAGATCCGAAATATTTACATAAAGATATAACGATCGTCGATTTAAACACCATCTTTCAAATGATACGATGCTTTGGTGGAATGATAACTGAGCTGGAATTTTGTTACTGTGAAAATTTTAACAATAATCAATTCACAAATTATAACCGCATTATGAGCTACATATGCGAGTTTTGCACTGAGTCTTTGAAAAAGGCTTCATTTGATCAAACGCTAGGATTTGAAGGCTTCAAGATACCATTTAAAAATATTGAAGACCTAACAATCAGATATTCATCCGGACTGGAAGAAAAGTATTTGAGTAGAATTTTTCCAAATGTGAATCGCTTGAATTTAGGATTTTGTATTGATGATACTTTTCCAGTTGTGTCGGAGTATTTTCCAAATTTACAACATTTGGAATTCAATCGGAATGTCCCACTTTCTGATAGTGTTACTGATATTTTGCGATTAAATTCAAATTTACGCAGTTTTAAGATCGGTATGAAAGATTTCGATGTGTTCAAAAGGATTAGTGAACACTATCTACAATCTATTGAAAGTCTTGATACTAAATGGATAGGGAAAAAAATACCGTCTGACAGTTCGATATATTTGCCAAATGTTAAAAAATTCAAATATTGTTATGATGAATGGGATCGTGTACCAAAAATTCCCTTTTCATTCAGCCAATTAAAAGAATTCGAAATCGAGAGTTATTTTTCAACTCCTGAAATCTTTCTAACGTTTATCAATGAAAATCGAACGATTGAAAAATTAACGTTCGATATGTATGCTGTACTTTCCGTTATAGAGACAGGTCAATTGCAGAATATGTTACCATATTTAAAAGACATTATCTACTTTAGATCGATTAGTGACAATATAGACGAATTACCGCTCCTATTGTCGCATATGGAATTTTTGAGAAGTTTTGCTATTTTTGCTGACCATACTCTTGATGAACAAATTAGAGCAGCTTGCGATGGCAAATGGCGAATGAATCGCAACAATAATATCGTCACATTGGAACGCACTGAAGCGATGGTTTGAATCCCTCATTCCTTACATTCGTTTCATTTTTATTTGAATGTCCGAGAATGAAAACGCAACTTCTTCTTCTTGTAGTAAGTGTAACAACATACCGATGTTACACTTTAAAAAAATCTTTTTTGTTGTTACACTTTGAAAAAATTCGATTTTGTTGTTTCATTTCAATAAATTTTTTATTTTTGTTTCACTTATATGTGTTGTGAATAGAAGTTGCGTTTTCATTCTCGGACATTCATTTATTCATCATGAACAAATTTATCTTGAATTCACAACAACACAAAATGTTTTCTCTACTGAAAGCAAAGGGACGACACGTTTTGACGAAGTCTACGGCGAACTCATGAACTATCGAAAAGTCAATACAAAATGATACGAGAGTTCGTGGCGCTGCGAGCGCTCAAATGATGTTTGCACTGAAGTGTCGTCAGCTTGACTGAAAGTCACCAAATCAAAATGTTTCAATCCCAGCTGGAACGTCATCTATAGAATAAATCTATCCAAATACTGAAAACTGAAATGGAAAAGGAAAATAAAATGCATATGGATAATGTTTCGTTTTCACTTTTAAGGTTGTTCTTTATTCAAGCGATTTTCGTTTCTTATGTTACAGTCTCACTCATGGTTCAACTAAGTAAATAAAATTGAATTGTTTGTTCTTGTGACGGGGTACATCTCATGAAAGTGTTGAATGAAATCAATTTTGTGTCCTTTGTTATTTTTCTATCATATCTAATAATAATAATAATTTAATCGCTAATGTTTTTATTCTGTATTTCAACATTGTTTTTTCTTTCTATCCATTTTGCTGCTTAACCACTAATAATTTCCACTCTCTTAGAAAATATTGCATCACAAAATTTGTTGCTTGTTCAAAACATGAATTAAAAGAAGCGATTCATTTCATGGTAATCGATGAAGTGTCAATTCAAATCCATTGCTTTGATTTGTTCGCT
>NW_022601467.1:9877379-9917667 GCF_009176505.1 Sitodiplosis mosellana | reverse complement strand
TAATCGATGAAGTGTCAATTCAAATCCATTGCTTTGATTTGTTCGCTTTATTTTTTCTTCACATTGCTTGTTTCTTCTTCTACTTGTGTCTTGAAGCGAGAAGAGTAGCATAAATCAAAATCACATTTGATCAACAATTATATGGACAATTTTAGTAAATGATTTGAGTGGACAGTACATGGCCACCGTCTGATTGAATGGCTTCTTCGAGATTTGAATCAAGTTTGCGATATTCGGCTGAATGTTGTTTTCTCCTACCGCTGCCGCTGCGTGACGAATAGCTTCGACTACGTCGACCCTCAATGAGTAATGCTAATATTTTGGACTTATTGTGATAAGCAACATAGAATGTGACTACAACAAACATTAAAAACATGAAATATGGGAAAAAGCTGGACTCTTTATCCGCACGAAACTCCCCTTGGTTGGCCAACAAACGGCTTTGCGTATTATGCATATTATTCACATTGATATTATTGTTACTGTTATTCATTTCAAGCGGCACCTCTTCTTCATTGTGATTATCCTCTTCTGTTTCGTCTGCGAATTGAATGGAAACAGAATGATCAAAATTTGCAATTATTTGCCAACTAACCGAGAATTTTCATACACTCTACACATTACCTTCAATTTCTGGATTTTCGTCGTCGATATCAGGCTTTTTGTCATTCACTTCTAAGTCATCTTCACTTTCATTATCCGGAGACAGAGGTCGAGCTTGCTTGGGTGTGACTGCTGGTGGTAGCGGCGGTGGCTGCACAATTTTCGTTTCCACAATGTTGATATTGCTTGATTTGTTATTGTTAGTGGTTAGATTTGATGGGCTGGTTCTATTCAATGAGGGTGTTACTTTTGCAGGTAGCTGTCTCTGTGGTTGTTGACCGGCTGGTACTGATATTTCTACTTGTTTTGAAATTTGAGTCTCTTCGGGTGCTTTTGAATTGGGCTTTTTCGGTTCTGGATTCGAGCTTGATTTTGCATTCGTTATGGCATCATTGTTTGGAGCTGGATCTTGGAGTGTATTTTGTGCCGGACTTGAATTTCCATTAGCATTCGCATTAATAATTGCGATCGGCCGTGCTTTATTTTCGTTATTCACGGCTGCGTTTGCATCCCCTTTTCCACCGGCATTGTCATTAACCGCTTCGCCTAGGTTTTGGTTTGCATTTGGTGGTACCAAACTAGCGAAATATAGTTTTTTCTTTTGTTCTCCGATCCATCGACAGCCGCCCGAAATGAATTTGCAAACTTGCTTGATTTCCACCAAATTTGGTTGTTTGCCCTTCTGCAAGCAGTTCACTTCACAGATTAAACTCGTCTTTATCCACTCCGTTATATTGTAGCCATTTGTTTGGGAAAATGGTTGTTTGTCCAGCGTATTGGTGGTTTCGTTACGGAAAATTTCACAAAATTCCTTAACCAGCTGCTGGTTATCAAGCTCTTTGTCTGCCTTTTGGATGGCTATTTTTGTGTCGAGTCCCTTTGCACCGAGCTCATATGTATTATAAACCATATCATAATACATTGTACACAGTTCTTTTGAAGCTCCAACATTTGATTTGCTGCATTCCGTTAAAAATGGCAAAAATCCGGGATCCAACAATGTGTTGTTGTCCTTTGCCACCAAGGATACCCTTTCCTTAGGATATTGTATTTGAGCGGACGCAAATAACACTGACATCACAGTTATTAACACAACTAAAGTTACTGGCACCGATCGAATGTGATTGAATGAATGCCATTTTTGTGCGTGCATCAAATTCAATTTGTTCTGAAGCCACCACATTTTTTTTGCTTGCTGCTACTTAAATTGTTCACTGTTTTCTTTATCTGCTTAATTTACACCGATATTTCGATTATTTACTACGTATACAAAAATTCAAAATTTACACGATTCAAGCACTTTTATTTTGTTCTATACGCATTCAAATTGTATCGAATTTCATGGAGCATGGAGTGAAACAAAAAGAGTAGGAAAAATTGAAAAATTCCGGTTTCAACTATTTGTGTTTTAATGCACCAACAAATCTGATCTTCGTTGCTATTGTTTTCCCAAAATATTTCAGAACTAAACTTCAATCAAAACCTAGATTGTAAACGTCACGCACTCAAGCCGTGTACTTAATTATCATCAATGAGTAATTGTTATTTTTTTTTCGGTTTGACAATGTGTAATTGTTTTGCTAAATGATTCATGCACGATCAATATTTTAACACCAATTCTGTTCTATGCACACAAATATGATTATGTTTTTTAATGAGCAGGTGTTTCGATCCGTTGAAACGGTCACAAATGGTTCAGTGTATTTTAGAATGATGTACTTATGGTCTGTCACAACAGTATGTTGATATTCTTACGGAAGAATACAATCGTACAAGAATATTGCCTCATGTAGCTTGATGAATTTATAACGAGGATTGCACATCGTTTGGTTCATATCTGTTGACATTTCAGAATTTTGTCAGTTGGCAGTTGGCACAACTGCGAAATGATATATGAAAATTGATCGTTGATTTGTCTTTATTTTCAATTTTAATGTCATTTCCAACATTTGATGGAATGTAAATAGAAACCAGTTTATCCACAAATAGATTGAGTCAATTTCAGTATTTGCATTGTGGTATATTTAGATTTCAACAGATAAAATGACAAAATGCATTTTTGTGGTTTCAATTCATGTTTGAACGGAGAATTTTCGTCGAATTAAGACAGAAATGTTGGTAACAGTACATTACTGTCAATACTTCAGTCATTGCATATACACAGCGGGGTTTTGCATTCTCCGTTCGCAATCGCACGAGTGTAGACAGTTCGTGTATACGCGGTTCACCGAAATATCTTCATGTCAAAATGACAAAATTTTATAAAGCTGAAATTAATCGAACCGAATGGGAAGTTCCAGAACGATATCAGACCCTAACACCTGTTGGTTCAGGTGCCTATGGACAGGTGTGGTGAGTATTAAATCATTTAACAAATCATACATTTGCACACATTCATCTCAAAACAATCAAGTTCACTCGAACAATTTTTGAAATTACACATTAATTTCATTTACAACAACAATAGCAACCGAATAGAAGAGTTGCTAAAGGAGAGAAGGAAAAACAAAGAAAGAAAGAATGAAAGAACGAAAGCAAAATACGTGTACGGCTTACTCATTTATTATATGACATCTCGTTAATGCCGGATATACTACATACTTCGATATTTATTTTTAACAGCCTGAGTATGCGTGTGTGTCATTTGGGCTAAAATATAGTCTGATTCTTGTGATCGGTTGTGGTTCAACAAACGGTAAACAACACACGAGAGAAGAGACACCATTGATATTGAGAGAGATAGAGAAAGAGATTGTGTTCGCAGATTATGAGTGTTTGTGTAAATATATTGGAATTCTTGAAATATTCCAAATTATGAAATGCCATTTTAGAAACGCGTTACGGTGTAAATTAGGGTCAAAACCGTGCTCAGGTTTATTTACAAGCCAATTGAAGCGCGACCGAAAGAGGTGGGAGGGATCGAGAGAAAAAAAAAGATAAGGACAAATCATGTCAACATCAGTCACAACGACGATGACAGCCATTCGAATGGAATGTAAGCAATCGCAAACAATTCTGGCTAGAACAATTCATTAACATGCCAAACCAATTAAATTTGGTTGATTGCAAGACATCACTAAGATATATGCCGAGATGTGTGTATATATAAATGTGTCTGTGTCATTACATTCTTTTGCAATTTAATCAGTTCAAGCACACCTTATTTGACCAACTTTTTTGATTTTCACTTGCAATTATAGTTTCTGTCTTATATATATATTTCTTTTTTCTCTTGCTACACACGCTATTCTCCTCTTGTACCCACGATCACCTTTTCTGTGGCATATATCTCATTATAATGCAAGCAAAACTTCAGAGTAATTACCTGACAGATGCGAAAAAAAACATATATATATATATATATATATATATATATAAATCAACAACAGCATGAGTTAAGTAAGATTTGACTCAACACAGAAAGAAAGCGACAACGAGAGGGAGGGACACTGACTTATTTAATTTTTCAGTCTTAACCAATCGAATTGCATTCACAACTGTGAACTTTTGAGCATGTGTTGGTGTGTACCTTTAATTGTTTACGCACTCAGGGTACTCAACAATCGTTTCGATGACACAGTCATTTCCAAAAATATATGTTCTCGTTATCGTAACACAGCATTTTGTGCGTTCCACGCGACATGAGCATAAATCTCGATAACCGAAGTGAACAAGCAATTGTGATCATCGAATACTTTTCCACATGTTGTCGTTGTATGCAACAATGTGAAAAACGCGATACAGACAGCCGAGAGAAAAATGGTTTTCAATGAATGATTAATTCATACGGTGCAAGTGTGTTTACATTCCACGGTATTGCGATACATGTGATCCCAAGCGACAAGAATAAATCAGTTTATTCAATCAAAAGCATTTTTTTTTTCCTTCTTTCACATTCAACTTGTGTTTGCGTTTACTCTACTTGATCATAAACGAATGATAAGGAATGTATGAATTTCATTTGACGTCGTTGTCGTCGTCGTTGTATAATTGTATTTTGAATTCTCAAAAGCAAATGCAATCAAAAGACTGACTGACAGCAAGCAAAGAGAACATTTCCAAATGGAAGGTCTCTCTGTCGCTAGCAAAACGATTTTATTTGCATTTCATGACTCGAAATGTTGTTGAATGCGAAAAAAATCAAACACACACAAATTGCTGTCGGTTTTTTTTTCTTCTCTTCTCTTCAATTTCAAAAATAATAGCGCACGTGAATACCGCAACTGAAATAATTGATCACGTCAAATCTGTCGAGCTAATCGGCGTTACCGTTGATAACTCTTTGAATACTCTTGTTAACTTAATGGATTCGATTTATTAAAGTCATTGATTAAAAATGAATACGTACAATGTGCTATAACAAAAAAAACAGTGTCACAAACTCGAAACAGCAGATAGCATTATTTGCAGAAAACTTATCTTTTTTTTTTACTTGACTATCACCAATCACAGATAAATAGGTGATTTCGGTGTCCCGTTCGCCTATCTCTACTAATCACAATTCGTTTATTTTTTTTCATCGTTGTATTTTTGATTAATGTGTTATTATTTTTCGTTCTTTCTATTTGCTTTGTTTTGAAAATAACGAAAAACCTAGTTCGGCGCTGGATACAAATTATAACGTCAGAGTTGCCATAAAAAAATTGGCGCGACCGTTTCAGTCAGCTGTGCATGCAAAGCGTACTTATCGTGAGCTACGCTTGTTAAAGCACATGAATCATGAAAATGTAATCGGTTTGTTGGATGTATTTCACCCGGGCAGCAATACAATCGACTCGTTTCAACAAGTGTACTTATGTACACATTTGATGGGCGCCGATTTGAACAACATCATTCGAACGCAACGTTTATCCGATGATCATGTACAATTTTTGGTGTATCAAATACTTCGGGGTCTCAAATATATACACAGTGCTGGTATTATACATCGAGTATGTTTTTTTCAATCATTTTTATTTTAGTTCATTCATGAAATTCGAATGTGTTGCTCTTTTTTTTGTACTAATCTCTTGTATTTATTGCACATACTGATTGCGTTGTCGATAGGATCTAAAACCTTCAAACATTGCCGTTAATGAGGATTGCGAATTGAAAATCTTAGATTTTGGTTTGGCTCGTCCGACGGAAAATGAAATGACCGGCTATGTGGCGACGAGGTAATTTATCATCATTTATTCACACTAAAATCGTCATCCCATTCAATTTATCGTTTTAACGAATGTGTTCCGCTTTGGTTTTGTTTTTAGATGGTATCGTGCACCCGAAATAATGCTCAACTGGATGCATTACACGCAAACAGTAGATATTTGGTCGGTGGGCTGCATTATGGCTGAATTACTTACGGGGCGTACACTATTCCCAGGAACTGATCGTAAGAACAATTAAAATTGAATTTTCACTGTCGATTGAAAATTGATCGTTTCTCATCAATTCATGCACGTGTTTCAGATATACAACAACTCAACTTGATCATGGATGTTATTGGAACACCGCCCGACGATTTCATGTCAAAAATATCATCAGAAAGCGTAAGTTGAAAATCGAAACAACAATCATTTTCAATGAATTTTGATGAAAAAAAAAACTGGATTTTATCTGTTTATTTCTGTGTTGCAGGCGCGAAACTACATAAAATCACTTCCGCCAACGAAGAAAAAGGATTTTACAACAGTGTTCCGTGGAGCCAATCCACTTGCCATAGATTTATTAGAGAAAATGCTTGAATTAGATGCCGACAAACGAATCACTGCCGAACAGGCTCTGGCTCATCCGTATTTGGAAAAGTATGCCGATCCAAATGATGAGCCCACATCACCGTTGTACGATCAAAGTTTCGAAGACATGGATTTGCCCGTGGAAAAATGGAAAGGTAAATGAATAACTGCATCGCTAAATTTGTTTGTTTTTTTCTTCTTCTTTAAGTTTTATTACTTGGTTTCATTTCTCATTTCTTTTATTGTTTTTGTTTTAATAATTTGGTTTGTATTTCTTTCCACATTTTGCAACAGAATTGGTTTTCAAAGAAGTGATTAGTTTTATGCCCCAGCAAACCCCTTACACGGCGCCAGAGTGTCAATAATAATAATAATTCAAATGAAATTGTAATATGAATGAAGAGAAAAGAGGAAACAGAAAAAAAAAATTAAAATAAAATAAGTGTTTTTATTTTGGCATTTGGTTATTTTGTAATCATTTTTTGTTTGTTCGATCATAAAGTAAATCTTTGAGCCATCTTTGATGATGATAATGAATGTGATTCGCTTTGAGGTAAAGAAAGTTGAGAATTTTCGGTGGAAAATTAAGTTCATCAAACTACTGGTATCGATCGACTTCAATCTAGAGTTTTTTCTTCTCTATAGGTGTTTCTTCCAATAAAATTTTGAGGTAAGTAAAAACTAAAAAGAATATTGAAATAGCTGAATGAATCGTACTTTAACTTTCTTTGAAAAGGAACAATGAAAATAATTGTGAAATGCCTATTTGTTATGGAAGGCGTTTCGAATGCACAACAAATAACGTAAAACGAACTCTGTTCTTCGAACATGCACAATTTTCTTTTCTTCTCAATGAAATAGGCATTTTAGAATTATTTTATTTCGCGAATTGTATCGAAAATCTTAAGGGCTCAAGAATAAACGACAAAAAAAAATCCATGCTGACGCTTGAAATTCCCTATTTAAACTAACTGAATAAAAAGTGGCATGAAATAAATAAAAAAAACATCACGATCCATGGGTTAGATCGATGTGTTCTTTTTTCTTCTTTTTTGGGGGGTGCGATTGCATTCAAATCGGCAATCCATTGCGATATGACAAGTTAAGAATTAGGTTGCTGTTCATATAAAAAAAAAGAAAACAATTTACATTTGATAGGGGCTGAACATAAATGATAGACTTATGAACATGATCAATTTTTAAATCTTGAACTAAGACATTTAATTTAATCTAAACTAAAAATGCACCCGAATCTCATCGAATGATGCGATATAATCCTTATGAAGAAAATGATTGGCTTTGATTTGTTAAAAATATTCACTTTTCATTAATATTATTAGTTTATTTCTGATTTATATAATTTCATTTCATTTAAAATATCGTGTCTGTTAGCTGACACACTTAAAAGAATGGTTTACACGTTTGATATTTGGTGGACACTCATGAGATTCGGTTGGATTTTTCTCTCTATCTCCCTCTCTCTCTCTCGCTCTCTCTCTCTCTCTCTCTCTCTCTCTCTCGCTCTCTCTCTCTATATCTATCTTTCAAATTCTAAAATAGTTTTGTACAGTTTTGACGTTAATATTGTTTTTGTTGCTTTTTTTCCCTCACATAATTGTGTTTTTTCTTCATTCACTTTGAATGAGTAAATTTTTATGTTATACTTGTGTATGGGTTTTTCTTTAATTAAATGAAATTGCCATTTTTTAATGGACATTAAAATGAGTCACGAACCAAATGCACATGATAAACATTGCATGAATTTCGCATTACAATGGAGACCTCGAAAGTGGCAACCTCATGTGAAATGCAGCAAAATTCTCACATTGCATTTCATGTGCACCAGTTTCTTGACAGTCTACATGCTGTGTTGCTAGCTGCTGCTACTGCTGCCGCCGCTGCCGATGTTGTTGTTTTTTTTTTACATATCTTTGTGTTTTTCATCACTCTGTTCTGTTTTTAGCGAATTCATGATGCCATTTGAATTTTTTTTAATTCGTTAATTGCTTAGAATAGACTGATACTTTGACTAAGTCAGTATAAACAAAAATAAAATTTTTGCTATACAATCAGTTAGTTACACATACAAACATTCAATTCACTAATTTTAGTTGGATTTTGTTGTTGTTCTTTTTTTTCTTTCTTGCATTGGAAAAAGTTAGACATAGAAACGGGTTCATTGATTTTATATTTAGTTTCACTTAAATTCTAAGTCTCTATAGGCAAATCAATAGGGTGTAAAGCATCTTATTATCGTAACATAGTGTGGGTGTGTTTTAGGTAGATTGTGAGAGTGTTTTTATATGTGCTCCCCATTTAGAGTTTTGGGTTATCAAACATGATGCCTTTTGTTACAGTGATATCACCATATGCCATGTCTTGTCTTATTTCTAGCGCTTGGAATTTCTTTAATACCAACAACGAGTAGAATTTTTGGGCCGCCTGTAGTAAAGTACAAATGAAAAAATGACATTTAATACACCAAATGCTTGACTATAGATAGATTTTGCTATTCCTATGAACAATACTACAGGAATGGATTGAAAGTTACCTGTTTTCGATTGTTTCTGTATGTCATATCCGATAACTGTATGCTGTCTTGCTTTTGTAAGCGAGCACGTACTGAAACAAACATTTGAGCTGCTCGCTTGTTGAGCACACGTTCCTCGAATTGTTCGTCCGTTTCGTTTTCCATTTGCTCATCGCCCGGTTGCTGATTGAAACATTTGAACAAAATATTAGACGTCGAATGACAAAAAGATACCGCCTTGAAATGTTCGTTAGATGTAAAATTATGGGGATACTTACAGGTGCAACAACTGATGGTGGGAAATCGTAGTCATCATTCCAATCGCTTGCGATGCGTTCTGACATGCCTGGACCGCCAATTTGGTGACTGTCGTCGTAGCCCATATTGGCGAAGCCATCCATTTCAGTTCCATTCAAGATAGATGACACTTGATCAACCGGCAGATTTGGTATTGACTCAATTTGATCGATGCTCGGATGCTGTGGCGTCATCATACCATGATCCAACGGTGTGAACGCTGATGCGTAATCTCCATGCAAACTTACTGGCGTCATGCCACCGTGAAGCTGAAACAATTTCAGAATCAAACGTTAATGTCAGAACAACAAAAGTATCAAAAAGACACATATTTCAATTGCGAGCAGATGCACGCGCTGTAGCTTACCGGTGTCATTCCAGCCGGAACCGACAAATTGTTTGATGTGAATGCGAGTGGAATATCTCCGTCCAAATGTGATACACCTTCGTGAACTGGGCTCGGCATTTGGGGTGTTGGTGGTGGTAGCAAATCTAACGATTGGTCGTCTTGCAGTTCAGCCACCGGTCGAGATACGTCTGCTGCAGCTGCTGGTGCTGCTGGGGCTGGTGCTTCGGCGATCTTTCGCTTTCGGCCACGTTTACCAGGCACCGCCGGCTCTGGTTGCTGCAGTATAACTTGCGGTTGTTCTTGATACTGATCCAATGCCAGCGCATCTGGTGGTCCGAGCATTGAAAAGTCTTCAACGCCCGTCGATCGTGACGTCAAATTTCGTTGGTAATTCTTCGACAATTCTCTGGCCGGAATATCCCTTGACGGCAGAGCGAACAATTTTTCAACACCACCCGTTTCCTTCCAGTACATAAGTCGTTTTGTTGGCGGCGCCAAATCCAATGTGGTAATAATGTCAGATGTATTGGCCAGCTGACTTTTCATCTCTTCACCCGAGATATTTTTCACCTCATCAACGATGAGCTTTCGTTTTCGCTTTGTTTTTGTGACTCCTTTGAGCGCTGATGCATCGATCGGTGCCAATGCAAAACTTTCCTCATCGTGTGGCTCGTGCTCGTCTTCTTGATCAAGTGCACTTTCGACCACGTCAGGAACAGCACCTGGCAAACCTTCGTCCACCGATGTCTCGGCACCTTCGACATGCGGACCACCCAAATCGTCCAGCTGTTGTGTGGGCGATGTTACTGATGGCGCTCCCATATCCATCAACTGTGATGTTCCAACTTGCATTGGCGTTGGCGGTCTCGAACCAGCAGAGCTTAGCAAATACATATCCTCTTATTTAATACCATTTCGTTCTCTCAAACGTTGTATGTATCACTTACCTTGATGCTGTTGAACGTGCTCCCATATCCCAACCGCCATCCAGATCATCGTCGGAATCATGTTCAATTTGTGGTATAGTGGACTGTGGTAATGGTGCATCGGCAAATAAATCACCTTCGAATAGACCAGCAGCTGGCTCTTCTGTTCATGAAAATGTGAGGAGAAAAAATCACCGTGAGAATGTTGTGTCTATCAATCATTGAAATTCATCGAATACTCACGGCCAAAACTACTGCCGCCAAAACCATCGTCGGTGATCATTTGTGACGAGTCAATATCTTGCATTCGCGATGTCCCGGCCACTGGTTCCTTCAATGAACCTTCGTCGAGCTCCAAATCGTCACTAATCAAGTGTTCCTACGTTTGGCGGCAAAAATATAAAACAATCATTCACTCATTCATTCATTTTTGTATTGTAATCCAATAGCTTACATCAATGTGTGCATCAACATCGTCGCGAATAAAATCTGGACCGTCGGCATCGAAGCCGATATCACCGAAACCGTCATCATGAATGGTCATTGGAAGGTTTCCATAGTCTTCTCGCATTGTGATTTCATCCGCTCTCGATTGATTTATAGAAAATTGTGCTTCTATATCCACATCACTGTTACACAAATGTAAAAACAATAAATACGTTAATTGTATAAATTATTTGTCGGTTTTTTCCCTCCAAAATGGTTTTTCTTAGCACTTACTTCAATTCGGGTAACGCCGTGTCGAAATCATGGAACACTTCGGGAAGTGTGATTGCATTAACGGCCGCCTCGCGATGTTCTTCCGGCAAATCGACCATGCCCGGCCGGAATGCCATTTTAATTTTGACAAAAGCCTCATTACAATCGGCAAGCAAATATTTGGCTTTGCGTGAGTAGATTCGAACGACACCGAGCAGCAAGTGACCCGATGTACGCAACGCTAATTTGACTTTCGGTTGCATGATACCATCCACACTTTGTTCGATGTTTGTCTCAAAGACATGTGCCTTGGTCAATTTCTTGTCCCAATGCGCCGCCAACCAAATTCGGGCCAATGGCCCTTTCTTGGCCAACACAATATGTGCGTAAAACATTTTGATAACAATACAAATAAACTAAACGAATTCTATTCAATTCACACTATTCACACACTGCTAATTTTGGCAGAATTTCACCTTTTCCTTCTTTTTCTTCTTCTTTTAACAGTGTTTCTTTTGTTTTCTGTCGATTTTATTTTGTTGATTATTTTCTTTTGTTCACACAATACCAAGAGAAACAAAAATTTAACGAAATTTGTTGATCGAATGCTGTGTCCGTTTTAATTGCACTGCATCGAAAACATTTCGGTGTTTATGTTTAGGTTATTGTTCGGTTAGCAAATTGACAGCGCGCGCTACGAATTCAATTCGTGTTTATTGGCGCTCTCATCAAAATCTTCCTCTTTGCACACATATACGCACACACACATTGAATCGAATTGGATTCAAAGTTAGTTTTTTTTCTCTCTCTCTCTCTCTCTCTCTCTCTCTCTCTCTCTCTCTCTCTCTCTCTCCTGTCGTCAATTTTCACCAAATTTTAGAATATTTGAAACCAAAAAAAAAAACGAAAAATGGAAAACTAAACACAAAAAATTTGTTCAGCAAAATGCCGTTTCAGTTTATAAATCGATCATAGTGTTTTTTTTCTTCTAGTTTGTCGAAATTTTTGGTTTTTTCAAAATATTTCGATGTTGATTGGTTTGCTTCACTTTTCGGTCATTTCTATGCACCCTTCTCTCTTCGCACTCTTAACTGTACATGTATAGCAAGCGCATCGCACAAATGGTAAAAATAATCATTTTTATGGTTCATTTCCGAGAATTAGTATGTGCATTATACAAGTTCGCCACTTGAATTTTACATAACACAAATGTTTTTGCGACGGCAAATTTGGCGCAAAATAGAACGATACGGGCCCGCAAAGTTGTTGTGATGCATCAAATTTGTACTGGAACTAAGATAGTGGAACACTTCACTGAAATGTTGTTTGATGATTGTTTTGATGCGACGCTTACACACCACAAATATTCAATAAATTCGACCATTTATCCATCACCAATCACAATTTTTATACGCGCTATACACACATTTACCAATTTACAATGGAATTACGTGGATTTTCTTTTAGATAATTTTTAGAATTTCGTTTAATTTTTCGTTTTTATTTGTGTACGTAAACACACCGAGTGAGTCTTCTGACAAAAAAATCAAGCGAAAATGGCGGTCGCAAATGACTGTAAATGTGTGTTTACGAGAATTTCGGTCGGTTGGTATAAGTGCTGTATTTACTCTGTATTGGTGCATTCGTATTCAGCTTGATTTCTCCTTTGACGCATATTCACTACTACCGGTTCGACTGCAATTGTATCGACCGAATTCACATCACAACGAACATTTTTCACATTCGTAATAAATTCGACAAAATTATTTTAAATTTTCACCAATCTATTTGAACTTTTCGTGAAAAAAATATGAATGAAATGGGGGCAAAAAAATTCAAGTACTATTTAAAGATGGCGTACATTCAGATAAAGAGAAGCCCGTTAACGGCTTCATTCAAAAGACCAGCAGCTCATCGACGCTTGTGCGGTAAAGTGTATGTGCATGTGTGAGTGCGAACGGGAGAATGTGTCGATAATACAGATCGAATCGGGCCAACATTCAAAACGTACGCAAAAATTCGAAAAATATAAGAAATCCATTACACATTCAGATGATTTCATCTGCTGATTTATTGATTGATTAATAAATAAATAAATAAATAATATGTTAGAAATATGAAATTGAATCATTATATATGCTGTTAATTCTTTTTTCGTACGGCTGTTCAAACGGTTACTTCTTGCATCTCACTTTGTCTCGCTGTTTTTTTTTTCTATCTCTGTCTCAAATCATGGGATGCATTTTGAAAGCATATCACTAGAATTGGGCATCACTAGTCCTCACAGTAACACGCATCTCGTGTATTACTTTTAATCCACGTTCGATAACGGTTTACACTACAATATTCGAATCACAGTGTGTGATTATCAGTTTTTGATTTATTTTTTTTTATTTCATTCAAAACGTTGAAATTACCGTGTATAAACTCCGGGATAGTCTGGTTGTGCACAACCTTCGCCCCAGCTCACAACGCCAACGACCTGATAAATGGTATCGTTGACCACATGCAACGGACCACCCGAATCACCCTAACCAAAATCAAATCATGCAATTTATTATTCAATACGTACGGTACGATGCACATATAAAATGACCTACTTGGCACGAATCTTTTTGCCCATCTTTTAAACCAGCACAAAGCATATTGTCTGTGATTCGTGACGCACCGTATCCGGTTTTGCGACATTCAGAATTCGATAAAATTGGCACCGTTACTTCTTGTAAATTCACTGAAATGTCTCCTTGTTCTGGAATGGCGACAAATGAAAGAGATTCAAAACAACGAATGATAACCGAATGCATTTCTTGAATGTACCTTTTGTAGCGCCCCAGCCAGTGGCGATTCCCTATGAGAAGTGTTTATTTTCAATATTGAACAAAAAGAATTATAAATGATTTTTGTCAAGATTTGGCTTACGTCAAGATGCGAAAAACTTTTTCCACGCGATGGCATACAAACTGGTTTCAGAACATTGGTGAACTTCACCTCTCGATCCAATCGTAGCAAAGCTTGAAAACGAAGTCATCAACATGATTTTAGTTTAGTTTTTTATCCATTAAGATTCAATTTTTTAAATAAAAATTTATTCAATATCATACCAATGTCATTGTTGAAATTAGTCGGGCTATAACCAGCATGCCTTATGATCCGCATAACCTATAGCACAATTTAGGTTATTAATGTTTTTTTTTAAATAAAAGTCACTTTCTTGAAAAAGGCAATATTTCCTGGACAAACCTTTCTTTTGATCAGTTCGGTTTCACCCGGCTTTGATCGATCATGTTCGAGTAGGGTGACACCAATTCGATCTTTATTGAAGCCGCTAACACAATGGGCTGCCGTCATAACATATCGATCATTGATCAGAGAGGCGCCACAATAGAAGCGATTGCTGTACGTAAGCAAAGCCATCCATGGATATTGGTTCACTTCAGTTTCCTGGCCGCCAACGATACGTTTTTGCTTATTTGCAATTCCGCAACCTGAAACAACCAATTATGAAATGTGTCTGTGTGTGTGTGTGTGTGTGGCAAATAGTATTGTGCAAATTTGGAAAAAAATCATAACTCATTTCTAGTTTCTCAAAATAAATTGAAAATTTACTCAACTGCATGAATCACAATGGTCCGGCGGATCTAATTGTGGTGGTTTTTCGGTTGGTCTACTTCCTATAATGCCAACAATCCAATCGCTGATCGGATTACGATCGTTTCCATTCAAATTTCCATTTGCAGTGATTGCATTAACGATTAGTGTATCATTCAAGTCTTGGGCTTCAATCCGACGATTAACCGTGGTGTTGGCCGGAATTGGATCCTAGTGATTGATTCAATAGGTAGTTTTTTTTTAAAAAAAATTACCGTATCATCGGGTGTTAACGAGAATATTTTACTCACTGCACTGCAAATTGTTGTTAAGAACAAAACTGCTATGATCGGAAAAGCGTATAAATGGTTCATTTTAATTTGATAATCGATTTCAAATCGTAGGCTCCACGTCTCCCAAATCTTTTCGAAATTTTCAATTACACGAATTTCTCGTTGGTTCAAATAATCACAATATTTCTATCACGTTGATTTTGTTATCGAACTGAAAATCGCAAATAGAAAGAAAAATTGATTAATTCGATATTAGGTTTAGGTCAAAATTAGAACAAAGAAAAATAAGTAAAATTTGGTTGATGGTATCATATCGTGCCATCAAAATTTCACCGTGCAGCGCTGTTCAGTGTATGCGATGAGTGCGCTTAAGCAGGACAATCATCGAACTCTGATCAATTTTCAATAAACGAATTGAGTACCAAACAACCCAACATACAAAGCACTGTATGTCATTGGTATAAACTGGTTGTTCCGATATGTGACAACATCTTTGAATTGGCCATCGCCATCAGCAAAGCTAAAGTATATAATCGAGCGAATGAATATGTAAGTGGAAGAGCAGTACAAAAAGCAAGCAAAACGTAAATAAAATACCAAGCAGCAGCGGCAGAAGCATATGTGAAGATGGAACTATATAAAAAAAGAGTCTAAAAGAATATTCGTACTGAATTTTAATGAACTCGTTGCCTTTTTACCGCTATTTCTTGATTTCAGTCGTTTATTCTGTTATGCATATGAATTCTTAATCAATTTTCTATACAGATAAGAAAGCATTTCACTATGCTGCCTAACACGCTCCGACTCAGATCGATTTTGTACACAATCGCTGAATATTCATAAAAATTCAAAGGGAAAAGACGATAAACTGCTACAAATCGTTTGAAAGAAGAAGAAAAATGTGTTCACGACAAAACGGAACAAAAGGGCCGTTTAAGCACAATTCGAGGAAACAACAACAGCAACAACAATAAAAACAGCTGATTGTTGTATGACTGCAGGCATAAACGATTGCAACACGATGCAACGGGATTTTTTATATGTTTTTTTTTCTTTGCTCAAGAACTTATACTTATTTCAATTTGAAGAAAACTTCAATTTCGACACATTTCACAACATTTTAGCGTATTCGCATTTTCGTTCAACAACATATCTTTTATCAGTGTCGCCGATGTACTGAAATATTTGCAACCATGAAATGGAGAAACAAAAAAACCGTTAAATAAACGTTGTCGCAAACAGATCACGCTCTTTTTATCATAAAACACGAGATTTTATTTGCCCTTGCACATCTACTTTCCGTCCATGTTCACACAGCATCCGCACGACTGATGCAAACGAATGGAATTTCCAGAATCAATTTCTGGAACGTGCAATGTTGAACAGCTCAATTTAGCACAGTACTCGGAAGAACAGTGTCGCCATGCGACAATTTTAAAATAAAATGCTTCTTTTTTTCAGCAATAAACGAGAATAACTGAACGCGAATGAAAAAAAATCTATGCAGTTATTTGTGTTCATTCCGCGTTTAGAATCCACCACACACACACACACACACATACTCGACAATCGTGCACGCGATAATATGGATAATTTTCTGTCGATTCAACCAAACAACACAATTATTAACTTCCGATCATCTTCTCATGTATATACCCTTGTGCAAACAAAAATGCAAACCATGAAATGAGAGCATTAACAATGTGCAAATGTGTAATTTCAGCAATTGAAAGAAACTGCTCCAGAACTATGAGCTATTTTCGACACATGGAAATTACCGAAGATCCAGCAAGAATCAGCCTTGCATCATATTCTTGATGATGAACATCTTTGACGACAACGAAACCGGTAATGTTGTTGTAATGCAATTCTACGAAAAGAAAAGATACGCACATCGCACAATTCGTTTCAATTTTTTTTTCCGCACGGTCCACAAAATGCAGTTGCGCCAGAGAGACAATACCATCAATTTATATAACATTTGCGGGATCGTATCCGCAAAACTTGTGTAGCAGGTTTTTTCTTCTTCATATCACCAACAAACGAATCGATTGAGTAACGAAGAACAAGTTCATCGATGGTTCTGAAACACTTTATCACACTAAAAGTCATATACAAATGGAACGTTTCAATCTTTCAGAATGAAAGCAAACACGTGATGGAAAAGACAAACACTTTCCAAAAAGCAAATGAAAATGTAAAAAAAACAACAACAAATGGGCCCAAAAAGACTTTATGTAATGAAGACTAATCAGTTTGTTGTGAGTGAAAATAATTCTTCGAACGCAGAAATTACTTTCCCCAAAATTAGTAAGACATTGAAGAAATAGACGCATAGACGAGCTAGATTGCTGTGGTAATCACGTCCATTTCGTTTCTATTGCTTGTGTTCGTTCTGTATCATCCGGTGTTTGATCGTCCGGTACGTTGATGCGTTGTACTGTAGTCACACCATACGTCTGCTCTAGTGAAAGTTTTTTTTTTCTCGTTACAATCGCCATATGATAACATCCAAATCAATTGAAACTATTATTTATGATTGCGATGACGACGACGCAGACGACGACGCAGGCAACAACGTGAATTCCCCACGACGCAATTGAAGTTGGTGCACTCTCGATTTTGATCCATCTTCAAAATTTTTGATTGATTTCCACCACTTCTTTCTCTCTCTTTTCTCTCTGTCTCTCATTCGTTCAATCGATTACAAACGTTGCATCGTCACCGGCCACAGCATTGGCATGAAGAAAGAAAAAATACGAAACTTTCTTTTTTGTTTCTCTCTCTTGGTTCATCAAATTTGGTTCGATTGGCCGAGACCGCAACAATAAAATGGAACGCACTGGCCATGAATGAAAGTCGCACATGTTTAAGAGCTTTGTGTCTTCGCTCAAGTCACTCTCCTCCGGTTCAATAGTTGTCTTTGTGATATTTTCTTTTCTCACTTCTTTCCATGTGATCATCGACAAAATGTGTGATGGCCATTCAAATTGCTAGCTCACACACTCCAGAGAGAGTGAGATCTCTTTGGTTGGCGCTCAGAGAAAAACCATACGACAGCATCATCTTCTTCATTGATCAAATACACAAATAATATAAAAGTGTAAACATATGTATGATAGTCGTCGTCGTCGTCGTCGTCGTCGTCGTCGTCGTCGTCGTCGTCGTCGTCATCGTCATCGTCGACGCTCATTTTTTTTCGTGGTTCGCACTCGTGCGCACTTTTTCTTTCGTATAGTTTAAGTATGTTATGTTCACAATATGAACACTAATGTCCAAGCGAACGCATTCACGCAAAGATTAGCCCGAAACACACAAAGAAATAGCAATGGCATGGGCAGCACCAACAACAACGGCGACTTTGTGAATGGAATCGAACGTTAAACAGTGTGATAAAATATCTGACACAGTTTAGTCGTGCATATTACCTCGTTCGATAAAATTCGTTGCTCTTTTTTTTTCTCTCCCACTTGCACACACAGAATTACAGCACCACGAGATTTCAGAATTCAGTTCGCCATTCGCATCGCATTTCGTGTTCAAAATTAGAAAAGGCCGTTTATTTATTTTTCGCTTTGAAGCTTCCTTTATTTTGGATTTGACAATCAGTAAATAATAAAGTGACAGATTTGAAGTAAACATTGAAATTAGATCAAACCAAAGACAAGTGATACAATAGAATCCATTGAATTAGCATTTCCATAAGAACGAGATCAAACCGTTGCTGAACGTTGCATAGTTTGCCAATCAACAATAGTTCAAACACTCTCACTCGGTACATTTGGCCACAATGTGGAAGTGTTTCTGAATTGCCATTCTATTTTGGCACAAAAGCCAACACGAAGTAGAAGAAAAGTAGGTGCCCTGGTGAAAAAATCATTTATTGCACTCCATTCAAATCAATCGAAAAGAGATTCTTGTTTACTTTTTACTTTCTTTCGATTGTTTGTTCATCTAAATGATTCGTGGGCACCAATTGATCTCATCAAAAAGGTAAAATTGTGTAAATGAATCCAACACGAGCAGCAGCTGTTGTGCGGAAAATCCAAAAATTGTGATAAAATACACACGGGAAATCATATGGTTGCATGCATCACCCATTGATTATATCAATGAAGAGTGAATTTATTTTTCCCATCATAATTATATGCGTGATTGAATTGCTGTGGCTAAACAAATGAACGAACCTCTAAAAAACTAGACTCTATCATGAGCAGAAGAATTTAAGTGCGTACGAAGAATCAAGTACATGACAAACATAAAGCAAATTTATTTAGTAAATGCATTGAAAATAAGGTCTACAAAATGAAAATGAAAGTGAGAAAGAGTCAACGACTAACACGAGCACGATTAAACAAATCGATATGTTCACAATTATGTTTTTGTATAGCATACATTCTGCTAGTGATATGCTTATTAGAATCATTTCACGTTGATGCGTACATCAACGGTGCAACAACGAATACGACAAATAGCTTTCAACATTTCAATATTAATCGTCACACGAATGCGAGTCGAAAAAGTGGGTCTACAAACCGAATCGGTCGCTTTTTGTTCGATTCATTCTTTGGCATCGACACACCACCATTGGACGCTACCGATTTCGATGACGACGATGACGAAGACGATGAGCCACCGAAACCATGCAAATGCGGTAAACAAATTTCGCGAGAAAAAAAAACCAAACAATAAACGCACGGTTAAACTAAATGAGTTGAACGCTAATTGCTTGTATTGTTTAAAAACAGATAGAAAGGCATGTGGCCAGTCAAATCAAGAGACACGTATCGTGGGTGGAAAACCGACCGGAGTGAATGTAAGAATCCGTCCATTTCGAATTGTCAATCAAAATGATTGTGTATTTAATTATGATTTCTTTGATTTTGTTGCAATGTGTATAGCAATATCCATGGATTGCTCGTTTGGGTATGTATTGCCATTGTGTTTATTGCTACAGAATTAATTCTTGGAATGCATTCCACTCATGATTTTACATTCCTCATGACACACAGTTTACGATGGAAACTTTCATTGTGGAGCATCGCTAATATCCAAAGAATACGTTTTAACAGCCGCGCATTGTGTACGACGACTGAAACGATCAAAAATTCGCATCATTTTGGGCGACCACGATCAAACCGTGATCAGTGATGCCGATGCCAAAATGCGAGCGGTCAGTGCGGTGATAAAACATCGATATTTTGATTCGAACACGTACAATCACGACATTGCACTGTTGAAACTACGTAAACCAATTACATATTCCAAAAACATTATGCCCGTGTGTTTGCCCACCGATGATTTTGATCCAGCTGGTAAAACAGGCATTGCCGTTGGATGGGGTAAGTGCCATTTTGTGCATGTTCGATCGAGCCCGATTAACTGTTGAATGCAAAAAAATTACACTTCAAACCGTTTTGCGTGTTCTAGGTCGAACATCTGAAGGTGGAGCACTGCCAAGTGTCGTGCAACACGTTGAAGTGCCAATTTTATCGTTGAATCAATGCCGAAACATGAAGTATCGATCATCTCGCATCACACCAAATATGGTTTGTGCTGGAAAAGGGAAACAAGATTCATGTCAGGTAAGTCGATTAATTAAAATTCCCAGAAAACAGTTTCAAATCAACGGTTTTTACAATTTGTACCATTTTTAGGGTGACTCAGGTGGTCCGTTGGTTGTGTACAATAACGGAAAGTATGAAGTTATAGGTATGCAACCGTTTTATTTAAATTGCATTTGAATATCCAAATGGATGGAAAATGATGCAGTTTCCTTGAATTTTTCTTTGCAGGCATCGTGAGTTGGGGTGTGGGATGTGGTAGAGCAGGTTATCCAGGCGTATACACGCGTGTTCCACGGTACATGCCATGGCTGAGGGCGAATATCGATGGATGCGTTTGCGGTAGCTAAACGCAACACCGATCCACCGGAATCGATCGAGAAAAGATGAGATAGAGACATTAAAAACAAGAATTTTTAGCATTAATTTATTTATTGTTTTCTCTGTGAAGAGGAACGGTTTCATCCTTTGAAAAAAGACAAAAAAAAAATGTTTAGTGTTAAGAACATGCGACAATAGAGACTCAGTATATAAACATAAAAACAACAAGTTGTTCTTTTGTGCTTGAGATTCTTCATTATTTTTCCTCGTCCGAAGATATACGCGTTGCGTTATAACTTAGGTCAAAATAACCGTTTTTCATAATCTTCTTACTACACCTTTCCTTTCAGTATTCCATTTGAATGGCCACAATGTGTGAAGAAAAGAAAAGAAATCGCATAAATTGCATATTTTTAGCTTTTGGGTTACATTATGAATACAAATATGCTCCATGCTCCAGTGTCGTATATGAATTCTTTTGTGATTGACCCAATTTTTATATTTGGCAATGGATGTTATCAACTCAAAAATGGTTATTTTTTTCGGTGGGTACATTTACACATAAAAAAACTTTCTTTTGAATATATATATATATATATCGATCGTCCGAAGAAAAAAACTCAAAGAAGAAGAAAAAAGTTCGAGATGTCTTGTTTATGTTGAAAAGACGGTCCGATTTGTTTGCATCCATATACGCACACATCGACTGTCATATCTTCAATAAATAATAAACATACTCAGTTAAAGTTGGACAAAGCGCGTGCAAAGAAATCGCATCGCATATGATTTGGCCGATGCGTTTATCTTTGCTCATAACGCACTGCACAATGCACTGTGTCATTTCAAGTGATTATGGTTTAATTAGCCAGTGGACAGTGTTTGATGAATTGCACTTTCCTCTCGCACGTTTTTTTTATTCGTATCAAAACGTTGTTACGATGGGAAAATAGCAAAAATTCCAATAGAAAAAGAAAAATTAACATTTTCTGATTTCTTTCGCAGTAGTGAGGCCTACTTCATTTGAACACACGCTTCGTTTGTGAAAAAATAAAATAAAATAAAATAAAATGCTTCACAGAGTCTGTGTTTTTTTTCCATCTCGATTTTGAATAAATTTAGATCTAAGATATCAGACGAAAAAGTGCCATTTGCACTTCAAAATATACAACGCGTGTTAAGCATCCATCAGCAGTAGCAACAGCAAAAAAAAGTGGCATAAAGAAATTTCGTTTTCATCTTTACGACGGATATCTTCATTTATGACACCGCTCATAAATGAAAACAAGAGCAAATCATAAACATCAAAGATGTTATGGGTTCAGTTCTTGCATATTTTTTTCGTGTGTGTGTTGAATTGTTCATGTTCTGACTTTTCAACTGAATGAATGAATGAATGAATGAATGAATGAATGAATAATAATAATGTTTACTTGAATTCAACAAACTTAATACTTGTGTGAATAATCATAAAAGAATATAGGTTTAGATTTGGAACACCGATCTTTGCACGAATAACTGCCATGAACTAATTTACACAAGCGCGATTAAAACGAATTATTCGTATTTTCAATTATATGAAATGTATCCTCTTCAAGCGCAGAAGGGAAGAAAAAACAGCAACAACAGTAAACACACATGGAGAGAGAATATTTTCAAATGAACTCAAAACTAATTTAATTTCTAGATAGATCGTAGAATGTGATTAACGGGACTTTGCAGAGGTTACCATCAGATAGATACACGATCTTGAATTCTTTTATTCGATAAAACCCACGCAAAATCTATAAAAATAAAAGTAAAATTCGAAGTTTTTGAGAGAAGACAAGAACATTAGCATTAGATTTTGTTTAGCACATAAAGTGCTAACCGACTGTGTGACTTTCGGTTGCGCGTGAACGCGCGTTGATGTCTTTCGTTGTGATTCAGAGCTCATTTTTTGCCGTAGCTGAATGAATGCTTGCGCTTCGCGATTTGCGATTTGCATCGATGCGCTTCTGCAAAATGAGAAAAGACAAGAAATATGCCAAGATTTAAGAATGGAATGATCATGATTAAACCGAGCAAAACGAAACGCGAGACGCGATGAGATGCCAACTGACAACTTAATGAAAGAGGCTCGGTTTCCATATTGTTTATGACGACGAGAGAACGAATGCGGCTCCCTCCACCGGAATGCTCTTTTTTTCAGCTCCATGTTGTTTTTTTTTCGTGAATAATTTAACTCACAAATGGTATTTGTCTATCATTCTAGATACACTAGCTAATGTTCTCGCGTACATTTAATTACGCGTACATACATCGCGTAGATGGTAATCACTTATTAGCTCTCTACATCTTTCTTTTCGTTGTATGTTTTTCTCTGTCTCTCTCTCTCTCTCTCTCGCTCTCTCTTTCTCTTGTTTTTTTTTCAATCGTTTTTATCGTATTTGTTTTTCTTCTCGGTTGCCTCGATGCGGCGGAGTGTTCTGATTTTACTCCCGGGGCCCCAGTCCGTAATGCCCGACAAATACGAATTTCACCCAAAACTTTTTTCTTTTTTAAGCCAAATTTTTTTTTTCAAAAAAAAAAGTTCCTTCTGAATTTTGGGGGATTCATGGAATCATTGAACGCTTTTAGGATTTGCGCCATTCTTAACATAGCCTGTATTTGAATTGACTGAGTGTCTCTAATGTGTATACGGGATTAAGAGTTTGTTGTTGTTGTCGTCGTCGTCGCCGTCACCATCACCGCCGCCGTTGTTGTCATCATCGATGCCGTTTTCGTCTTTGTCATGATCTTTCTTTTCTTTCTCTTTGTATATTTTATACACACATGAACAATTTCTAGCGCAGACATATTCATACATTAAGCCCAGGTTACCTGTATGTTGTTGATTTAAACAGCGATCAGTGGCCTTTCTGACTGTCGTTCATGACGTTGAATAACGAGTCTAGAATATAACAAACTCGAACAATACCATTAGTTCTAGTGTCATTCGCGGAGTTAAGAACGTCACAACAGTTCTGGTCTTTTTTTCGGAAGTGAAGAATTTATTAAAAAATTAAAATGTCTTTGGGAATAATTTAACGACATTTTACCAACTATTGAAATTGAATCGTTACGAATTGAACAGAACAATTGGGTGTTAGCGTAAGAATTTTTCATAAACAATCAACAAGTGTGCATGTGCGTGTTCGACGAGTAATCCAAAAAAAAAAAAAAAATCAGAATAAAAAGCAAATTTAGTGTAATCTTGCCAATTCCGTAATCGTAAATAGATTTATTCTCAAGACTGATTCAATATTTCGATCACATAGTGTACTGCAGGAAAAAAAATATTTATGGAAAATTTGATAAGTTGATTGATTTTCGCAACGATTTAAAGGAAAACCACACAAAATATCTTAAATTTTCATACGAATCGCCACGAAATTCCAAACGAAATCACAATGAGGGTTAATTATCCGGAATTGTTGTTTACATTGGCTTATGTGTTTGTATTTGTCGCACAAATTGACGCATATTCATCGCCTAACGGCAAAGGAGTGTACAAAACATATAATGCAAAGAAATCATTGGTTTCTGCACTCCAAACGAAAAAAGATTCTGAGAAATTCCTATTCAATAACATGATGAATGATCATAGCCGTGCACCATCGCACGATACACCAGCATCACCGTGCAAATGCAGTAAGTATTCATAATCTCTTTCTCTCTCCCTGTGTGTGTGCATCCGCATATCTCTTGGAGTCGTTAAATGAGATTAATTCTAAGACCGCATCGATCGAATTCAAAATGATTATCGCTATTTGCAGCTTGTGGTGAAAGAAATGATGCAACAAGAATTGTTGGGTGAGTCAAATGAAAACATTAATTGTGAGAGTGATTAGAGCGTTTGCCATTCGAGCCAATTGATTATAATTTTCTTTTTATTCTCTTACTTTGTTGTTTGTCATTTTATCATTTATTCTTTTATTCTCCTTCTTGTTCCATCTCGCTCCATCTCTCTTCGATTTCTCCATCAATTCAGTGGCGATGCGGCTGGTGTTAACGAGTTTCCATGGATGGCCCGACTATCGTATTTCAATCGATTCTACTGTGGTGCTGCATTAATCAACGATCGATATGTTTTGACTGCTGCGCATTGCGTTAAAGGGTATGCTCAAGTGAATGATCTATATATTTAAAGAAAATAAATAGAAAAATTAACTGAACAGTGATATTCTAATCACATACAGATGTGTGCACACTGCACACACACACACACACACACACACACATCACATCTTCATGAAGAAGAAGCGTGCCTTTGGAAATGGACAGATTCACTGTGTTGTGTCCAAATGCTTGAAGCCAATCACGTTTGGCATGCAAACTTCACGCATTTCTTAATGTTGATCCATTGGTTCATTGACCTGCACACCGAAAACAGAAAGAATAATCACTCTTGCCGTAATTGGACGCGGTCTTTGATAATGTTATATTCGCTTGGAATAGCGAGTCGCACCAACCGATCGAAATGTTACTTAGATTTATTGACGATTCTTTGCGCAAACGAATAAGCAAAAGGTGCTTGCGCTTGCTTGCTCGCGCGCGCGCAGACACACATCACATCATATTAAGAGATACCCCATCGTGTGTGTGTGTTTTTTTCGCAGCAGCTCGCTGCTCAAAGAATAAAGAGAAATTTATTGAGCAATGATTTAATCGGTTTTATATAGGCTTGCTTCAAATTCGAATTCTATTTCTTGTTTAAATGCGCGTTCCAAGTTCTTTTCACCGAAAACTTTTTTTTTCGCCGAGATGTCAATGACTGCAGCAGTGATTAAATTCAACGAAAATAAAATCGGTTTCTCTTTGGTCTTGTTGCCATTATCTCCGTTGCTGGTTTTTTTTCTCTCTCTCTCTCTGTTTCTTTCTCGTCAAAAGTCAGCTTAATTCCGGCGCTCACAAGTTCAAGGCTTTTTTTTCATTCGGAGAAAAAGAAAAAAACTGTCGTGCCGCTACAAAGTGCGTTGTACATCGATCGATTCTATACTTCTATCCGGTTTTATTTTTTTGGATATGCCGATAATGTGTATTTATATGTGTATAATATATAAACAATGCCACTTATCGATTTGGTTCTCTTTTCATTTCTCGGTTCGTTTGAAAGACAAAGACAACGCACACGTTAAAATTGAGATACGATAAATTAGATTAATTTATTTGTTTGTTTATCATCGACAACAGATGAAATGGGCATGCACAATACCATCATAATTCATGTGGTTATTGATCACGGCACTGTGACGTATGCCGAGTGAAATAGAGAAAGAGAAAGAAAGAAAATGGAATAGATTGATATTTAAGTGTTTCTTCTTGTTCTGCTTTTATTTTATTTTCAGTTTCATGTGGTTTATGATCAAGGTAACCTTTGGCGAACATGATCGTTGCGATGACAAAACTCGGCCTGAGACACGTTTTGTTCTTCGTGCCATTTCGCAGCCATTCAGCTTTTCGAACTTTGATAACGATGTGGCTCTATTGAGACTCAACGATCGGGTGCCAATAACTGATTTCATTCGGCCAATTTGTTTACCCACCAGAAAGAGTATGCGCAATTGTTTCGTCTTTTTTTTTCACCTTCATTTTTAGCCATTTGAAATACGTCATTTCAGTTGGAATAGTTGGGCTATTTTGTTTTCTATATTTTTTGGTATACCTTTCTCTATTCTCTGATCTTCTTGATAGCAAACACGTATATTGGCACAAAGGCCGTTGCAACTGGTTGGGGCACTTTGAAAGAAGATGGAAAACCGTCGTGCATTCTTCAAGAAGTCGAAGTTCCAATTATGGCAAACAACGTTTGCGTTGAAAATACCAACTATACACAAAAAATGATCACAGATAACATGTTATGCGCTGGCTATCCAGGTGTCGGAAAGAAAGACTCATGCCAAGTAAGAGCACACGCATTTATTGCATTATTGATGATGGGTTGTTATTTTTTTTTTATTGTTGTGGTGTTTCGAATCTTTGAATGATATTGATTGCAACTTGCTTTTAGGGAGACTCAGGCGGCCCGCTTATCGCTCAACGGGAAGATAAGCTGTACGAACTTGTCGGTGTAGTTTCATGGGGTAAATATTTATTTAGTTTTCTTGCATTGATCATTATGAAGAGACATTCTTTTCTCAATTCTATTCCAATGTGTGACAAATAGGCAATGGCTGCGCTCGACCCAATTATCCCGGCGTTTATACAAGAGTAACTCGATACTTGGATTGGATAAGAGAGAATTCCAAGGATGGATGTTACTGCAGCAATTAGGCATTTCGACAAATGCAAGAAGATAACGAGGCGCGATAACAAAAAAATAAATAGATGAAAATAAAAGTAGTATTTGTTTAGTACGTTAAATATTCAAAGGAAACTCTCTCTATGAATGAATTCAACGATTTTAGTATAAGACTCTCTTATTGATTGGTGCTTTGAATTCTTCTCGACACAGAGTTTGTTACTGTACTGACCGGATCGAATCAAGATAACTCTATATTCACACACTCTTGCTCTAATTGTAATATGAAAAACTATAAATAAAATAAATAACGTAGACTATAATCGAAACAAAATAAAACGGAAAAACTTTGATTTATTTCGCATCATTTGCAACGTCAAAATACGGTTCGCTTCAAAGGTGGTTTGAAATTTGAACATTTCATTTGTCATTAAGGTGACAAGCGGTGGATTTGAAAAAATAAATCGTTGATAAGAAATTGCATGGTTTGGTTAGAATGCTTCGATTAACAAAAATTCATCTGATGTGTAAATGCCACCTTGGGTGTCGACGATCGTCTTTTTCGTCAGAAGTATGAAAAAAAAATTCTTGACATTTTTTTCGGACTCAAATTCATATCATATTATTAAGGAATTCAAATTTGTTGAAACATGAATCATTTGTTGCTATAATAATAATACTATAACATCAAGTCATTCAATAAAATGCAATAAAATATTTGCATTGGTTCATAAACGACCGTTAGTCTGATATAAACAGTTTAATCTGCATATGGAAATTTAAATTTTTTTTTAGAGCGACTAACAGATTATTTTCCCAATACAAAGAAAACAGTTGAATCAGCTGTTGTTTGAAATTTTCTTTGTGGTAGCCCTATTTATTTGTGTACATGAAAAATACTAGCGACGAAATCAATGGAATAATTACGGCAAATGATTCATAATGGAAATGTTCTTGAACAATTCTCGAATTAATTGTGTTTTATCAAATGATGTATTTTCGCTGGTTGGCCTTGAATTTTGAAGACGCAAAAAGTGTTCCGTGTGTTGTGTGAACCCGCCGCAAGGCCTCAGCACGCAGCTGTCAGATGCGTCGTTGCATCGGGCAAACATAAAAGTCAAATCGCTACACGACTCCATATTCCCTCAGTTTGTTTTATATACACACGCGAACATATGAAACACTAAAAAAAAACGAACGACAAAGACAAACGCACGCTGTTGTTAATATACGTGCGGCGAACGCGTTCAGTGAAAGACAGAAAGAAAGGAAGAAAAAAAAAAGAAGCCACTCACTCGCCCAGCAAAACAATTAGAACTAATGACAATGCTGTATATATTCATTGCGAACAAGAGGTGTATTTAATGCGAAATCATGCGAAAATGATTTTTGTATAAGTCAAACAAAGTGAATCAAAACCGATCAAGTGATGAAATTTAGTGAATATTATCATAAATTAGTTGTTTTTTTATGTGAAAATAGGTAAATATTTTCAGTTTCGGTATATGTGTGTGCAGTGTGTATGTGCGTCGGCCATGTTGCCCCAATCAACGATATGTTCATTCCATTGATTTCACTTCATTCACTCTATATATGCTCAGTTTTCTTTCCCAATTTTTTTCTTTCTACGATTTATTTTAATAATAACGAAACGAACCATTTCAATTCCATAATTGTGCCAAAGAATTTCACGGTCAATTTAAAAGCGATGCCAATCATTTTGATGCATTGACAATGCCTAAATGTGTATTTATTTATCGAATCATGTGAACGCTAACCTAACGAATCATCAGAGGTGAATGTATAACATTTCCGTAGTGAGATCGGGTGGTTTCGAAATTGTCTCTATTTTTTTGCATGCAACGCATGGGCGATAGTTGGACGTGTTGTTATCAATTTAATTTGTATATCTTGTTTTCGAGTAAAAAACAATGTGATCAGTGCTTTGGAATGAATACTATAACAAAATGTTTATGTGGAAAAATTACAATTGAAAATGATGCCAAATAATAATCGAATTTCCATTGTGAATTTAGGCTAAGAAATGGATACACCAAGTAAACATCTTCTTTCAAATTCCGGAGACGATTTAAATCAGTCAACAATGAGCCACGGCACATCGTTCGGTGAAAGTAGCTTCGCTGCGGACGATAGCCAATTCTCATCAAATCATGGCACTTTGAGGTCTTCGTTTGACAAAGAATCATCTAAATCGGGTGCATCATCGTCACGACCACCACCCGCAAAGACGCCACAAAAGAAGAACGTACTGGAACTGTTTCCGTGGCTCAACGATATTGAGAAATCAACACAAAAATGCCTTGGCAGCATAAACGAAGTGAAAAGTAGAACGGTTTTGAATGCCATGGACTTCCTTATCAGGTTTGTCATAGTTTGCTTCCAACTAACGTGTTCCACGTCTCATCAAATTCAACTAAATGTCATTTATTCTACTCGTTTTTGTAGGAAATTAGCAGAAGATTATCAAAAATATTGTAAATCACCCAGGCTGTCAATCATTCTTGCTCGATATCTTCGTGAATTCCTGTATTCTTATCGTCATTTGTACAAAGGATTTGATCTGGTAAGTTTTCTTCTTCAAGTCTTTTTCCCATTGTTACAAAAACCAAAGTGAATGGCACGGACTTTGTCTGTAATAAAAATGTTTTTGTGAGCATACACTACCGTGCAAAAGTTTGGTATTACCACTAGGTATTTTTCATACAAATTGACCATTTTTGATGGACTCATTAACATATTTCGGAAACACTTATGCAATCTTGGTATTTTGTGCATAGTTTCTACAACGTTTCAATAGTAAATCACAGAGGTTTCATCGAAAAATATTCACGTATTTAAAAAATATATCAATTTGAATTTGATCTGTTTTAATCTTCATACAAATTTGATCATTTTTCACACAGTACAAATTCAAATTGCTATATTTTTGAAATTCATGAATATTTTTTGATGAAACCTCTGTGATTCACTATTGAAACGTTGTAGAAACTATGCACAAAATAACAAGAGTGCAGGTATTTCCGAAATATGTTAATGAGTCCACCAAAAATGGTCAATTTGTATGAAAAATACCTAGTGGTTCCAAACTTTTGCACGGTAGTGTATGCAGTAAAATACGCTTGACACCCAAATCTATGTGCGTTTACAGGATAAGTTCTGTTAATAAATGTGAATTGCGTATCTAACAATCTGCGTTCTAATATTTTCCAGGGGAAAGAATATTTTCGACGAGTAACAAAGATATTGGCCGCCTATACCGATTTAGAGTTGTGTGGATCTGTGTCTGGATTAGAATGGGACACCGAAATGGCCAATCGCATACAGTTAATCTATAGAATACATTTAGAGGTACAGTTGTTGATCGCATGCGTGGCAACCAAATGTGGAACATCGAATTAATTTATTTCAAATGTTTCACTTTCATTTCAGTTTGCCGAGGATTTTACCGTTCTGGATATCTTTATCAATATGAAACGATTGAGTCGTGTTCATAGAGGCGTTTTGACCCTACTATTAAAGTAAATATATTCAACATATATGATTCGATATCGTGATTTTTTTATTCATTTATTCGATTCAATGATTATTCAGTAAAAGGTTTGACTCAATGCCCGTTGAGCCGATATGATATTTATTTCATATCAGAGTTCCGGTTTGAGGAAGGAGAACACATTTTCATATGAGCAATTTAATACGATTTAAAAAAAAACACTCATACTGATGTCAAAAATAAAAATAACGCGCACGATAAATGGAATACGATCTCTCGTTTCAGACATTTCCTGGTGAAAATTACCGTTAAAGAACCGGTGGAAGTAGAGGATGATGTGTTTGTAAAGTACTTAATAGTTTTTAAAAAGTGGCTCGCTATTGAGGATATTTACGAAGATAAAGAAGATATTCGAAGTGCATTTACTACGCAAGCCAAACCGAAAAGCACATTGTGGTAAGCGTTCACAAACTCTTTTCATACTTAGATCAACCCGAATACAAAATCCAGATACAAGCCCGTTCGCATCGTGATCTCAACTTAACGGTCATAAACATTGTCATTTTCAGTATGAACTCAAAGTACGCGCCGTATTTACCAGCTGATGAAGACGGTTCAACGATAACGAACAAATATGTACGTATGCTAGATAAGAAATTCTCGTTTCAACCCTTGTTACGAGCACTCGAAGTAACAGAAAAGGTTTCTGGTGAGCCATCGACTAGTGGAGTGGCTCGAAAGATTAACGTAAGTATAATAGCTTTCATTTTGAATCACATTTTATTCAGCAAAGCCGTGCAACTCATTTGCATCTCTTTGAATCTGTGTTCGAATTTCAGGAAGTTGTTGTGTTGAGCGATGATGAGGAAGATGCGTCAGAGCTCCAATTAGTTACTGTTAAAACTGAAATAAGTGAAAATAGTGATAATTTATCCGTGATTGATCAAACGTCGAAACCGGACCTGATCGATTTGACGGACGAAGCATTCGAAGATGCCGATGTTCCACGTCACTACATCTCTTGGCTGACGGATTTGATCAAACGTGCGAAAGTGGTGCCGACAACAATGGATCAACGGCTTGAAGGTGCATCCATATCACATGATGTTATTGTGATCGATGATCCAGAAGAAAATAGCGAGGCGAATAAGAATCCAACAGATGAATCTCAAACGACAAAGGTAAAATCGAAGCATGAATCCATGTTTTTCTACACATTTGAATGGCAAAATATTCCCATTGATCGATCATTTAGCCCCAACATCGAAGCGATGCGGGCAATTTTCAACACTAATCACACATTTTCTTAGGATATCTCTAATTCACTCACTCACTCACCCACTTTGCCATAAGTCGAGTTGAATTTCTCGATAGCCCAAAAACAAAATATGCAGTTTTAATGTGAGCCATTTTCCATTCGTACACAGATCGCTCCAGTGAATGTGTCAACCGTAAGCACGAACGTCACACACACCAACTCGCCCAGCATGGATAGTGGATGTGTGTTATCAAATCGTGAAGAAGTAGGTATCCATTGGAATAGTAATTTTGAAATGTGTCCGTCGTCTCAAAATGAGGTGCGCGTTGACGGCACACCGGCCGACAATCAATTATGCCAACCAGAACAGGCTAGCCATGGAAACGTCGTCATCACAAATCATTCAAATGATGATAATTCAATGGAATGCAATGCATTCAATGTTAGTTCGAGTGATGGCAACAATAGATCGTTGCCGATTAACGTAGTTGCATCGGGTAGTATTAGTAGTTGTAGTGATGAGGCAGCGGAACAATTATTGACAGTCGCATTAAAAAATCAAAAACTTAACGATCGTTTGCCTACCTCAGATTTGATTGATAAAGTACAAATGACAAAGGATTCAACAAGCAATCGATCGATAAACAACAAGGTCTCTGAACCATCAGACGTAGATTGTACAGTTGAATCGACATCATTATCATTAGAGCCAACATCTTCGGATAGTTTGCCTCAGCCGAGCCACATACCTGAACCGTCAACGGTGTGCCGGCGGCTTCAAGTTGTAAGTGATAAGAATTTAACTGTAAATTTTGATAAGAAACACGTTGACGACGAAATTAGCCGAAGTGAAGACAGCGGTGTCGCAAGCGAAAGTGTGAGCGGCGGTGGCGAACCATTGGACGATTACAATGCAAAAGTGATTCGATCTCAAGCCAAGAAAAGTGTGACCGTTGTTCATCCAACGAGGCATAAGCCACACAATACGATTGACAGTGAGACTGGCGATGATTTTCCACAAGATATGACCAGTTTGTCATCATCATCATCGCAAAAACATTTCGAATGTTCTATACCATTGAGCAGTATCAAAACAAATAATCTATTTGCAAAAACTGTTGACAATAGAAGCCCAACGCGAGCGACACAACATGTGATCGTTGAGTCAACCGCTGATAATAGTCAAGCGGTTGCGAATGCCACATCATTATCGCGACGTCGAATTGGTGAGAAAACCGAAATTGTAAATGACAATGAACATGTACCTTCGACCATAATGGAACGTAAAACTTATATTAAGAAAACATACAATAATAAAACAATATCGACCGGAAATCGTAGTCTGACAACAACCAAACCGCCAACACAGCTCACAAAATCTCCGACATCATCATCATCATCATCATCATTGACAATAGAATCGCGACAACAACAAGTGGCAATAACACCACATGCAACCAGTGAACAACAGCACATATCACCGTCGAAAACCACACAGACGCAGCATCAACCGTATAAACTATTCTACTCAGGTACGGATTTAGATTTAGGTTTAAATGATATAGGTAGTCCGTTGTCTGAATGCGCGTCACCCGGTACAAATACGTTGCAATCGTTAACCTCAGCGTTTTGTGAAAGCGATAACAACTTGATTCACAATTCGAATGTGACGATGAAGCTGTTAAATGGGCCAACGTCATCGTTGCCGTCAGCGATTGTGCATCCATTGGGCTTGGAGCAGCACAGCTCAAAGCATTCAACGAAGCTTAATGTAAAACCAATGCCGGAGAAAGCATCACTAATCGACACACTGACTGGTACGAATGCGGCACTGATCTCGAACGACGAACGCAGCTCGGTCGAGGATCATGTTGATTCATGTGACAATTTATCCACTGTGTCGAGCAACAGTGAAGGCGAACTGGATATGAAATACAAACCCGAATACATGTTGCAGATTTATAAGGAGCTCGGAGACCATCTGAAGACAATGGGTTATAAGCCGGAAAACGAAGTGAAAACAAAAACACGAACAAAGCGTCTAATGAACGCTGCCAGTCGATTTTTAGAAGCCGAAGATATCAATGCAGCCAACTATTCGCCCGAGCCAATCGACGAGAATGACGAAGGTGATGCTTCGTTGCCTTTTAAGAAGAGACGAAAATTACCCGTTTTCAGCGATACCATCATAAAAGAAGAAGAGTTCGATTCACAGCCACCGTTTGAGTCGCCGGGCAGTGTACCGTCGGTGCAATGTGAAATCGAAATAGCGTCGGAACGTGTATCGTATCCACCTACACCCATGTTGAGCATCGCAAATATCGTTGAATATTTACCGTTTCGAGCATATTCCACATTTAAAACGCCTGCACCCGAGATCGCTCCAGTTCGGTTCAATATTCTACCGCAACCAGCGATGGTTATAAATAATGCATCGACGCCAAATGTTATGGGAACAACAAATGCAACCGTTCCGCCACCAACTGGATCATCACGTGCGCCACAACAGGTTGAATTCGAAACCACATTCAATTTAATTCCATCACAACAGAATATCGCCACAAATCAAACGAATCCAATGAGTTCAGCCGCTCCACCGAATGTCGTCACCAATACCAATATGAATTGTGGAATTGTTGCGCCAGATGGTGAACAATATCTTGGACCAATTGCCGGCGACAATGGGACGAACGGCTTTAATGTCACTCAGTATCATCATCAACCCTTCCATCCAAATTCACCATACGCAGCAACGTACAGCATCCAGCCCACACACACAAATCCGAACAGTCTTCCACAGAACTTTGACATACAAAATATGTTTAATCTCCACAACTATCAAATGAATCCACAACACTATCACAATTTGCTGCAAAATAGCCGAATCAATTTCCAAGAGAAGAAATCAATTCTGTTGAACGATTATGTGAACAGTATTAATGAAGGTGGCGGTCAAGAGGGTGCACCACAGAACCACCACCAACACCATCAGCATCAGCATCAGCAACAACAACAACAGCACCTACATCAACATCAATCACAAACCCATCAAAATATTATGCAAACGCCTGTTGATACAAAGTCACCGTCGATAAATAAACCGATGGCTCCAAGAACAAAAGCCGCCCGAAAAATGGTCGTTGAAAACGTAACAGTGGCTGCAATCTCATCAAATGACAAACTAATGGCAACGAAATCAAATCGGGTAACTCGCAGTTCAATTCGAACGACGCGAGCACAAAATGTGTCTAGCGAACAAAAATCACCGCGACGCAAAACAAATCGGCATAGATAGCCGAAGCTCCAAATGAAAAGAAGAGAATCGATGAAAAATAGATTGAGAAATTTCACGAAAACTTTAAGATAGATGATGGACATCGTTTTGCAATAAACAATGGAATCTGATTCCATCACTCAACTCATGAATGACGAATCGATCGCGACATTCAGAACTGATGAACAAAAATGAAGAGACTGATTCCAAATGAAAAGAGAAAATACAAAGAAAAAAAAGAGCAAACAAGAATTGTATAGTAGAGCGATGGCATAAGAAGTGCATCAAATCGGCCGGTGCCGAAACGATGATGCAAAATGTAAATTTTTGATATTACAGAACAGAGTTGTTGGAAATGAAGAGAAAAAAAAAGAATCGAATGGAATGAACAATAATTAACCGCATGCCTGTACACTCTCTACTCTGCTATCTCGACATTCGTTTGGGAAATTCATGGACTGTTGATTACTCATTTTTTATCGGTCGTTTTTTATATATAGATCGGACTTGATATTTCATATTTTTCAAAAAAACTCCTAATTTAATCATTAATTAGTGAGCGTTGCATAGTTTCGATCAATAAGTATTTATTAATTTATTTAAATTTTAGTCGGGTTACATACGTAAAGGATTTATTTTTATATTATGTATGGTTAAGCGACACACACACACACACATTTTTTTCATGGTTTGAAAAAAGACGTAAGCACGTCTTTGCACTTGTTGAGCCCACAACAATCGCTCACATATAGCGACACGAAATTAATAGAAAAATTAATTTCAAAATGAACACACAACGAAGAGAAAAAGAAAAAGAAAACAAATCAAAATGAAATCTCCAATCAACTAAAGTACAAACAACATTCAATCTCCTATTCATCGATCAACACAAATCACCAATCAAATCAGTCTCCAATCAACTTAACATCAATGATCGCGGATCAACGGAAAAGGAACATCATTCACAAAATGTCCACATTTTGCGATATGCATTCACTTTGTCTTCAATCAACACATACACACACAAACAAACAAGAACAACTGAAAAACTGTATTCTGTTGCACACTTTTTACAAAAAGCATTGCACGAACAAGTTGTTATCCTTTCACAAATACTCTGACTTAACGATTCAATTTTGGTTTGACCAGCCAATTTGTTTTCCTTGCTCATACATTCAGACAACGCAAATTAGTCGTGTTCCGTTTTTTTTTATTACTTGGATGGAAAAAGAAACTTCCTTTTAATATAGGGCTTTTTTTGGTAGTTGTTTGGTTTTGTTTGAAAAAAAAAATTAATACGTGATTTAAACACATTCATGCACCAATTTGACAACTGAACGATTTTGTTCGTTGCAACATTTCAATTTCAATTTTTCTTCAACAGAAGGTATCATTTTCGTATCTCATTTGTGGTTTTGTTCCATTCGGACGCCAGAAGGTTGAGTTACCACGGCTTTTTCTGGTTATTTTGATTTAATTTTTTTTTCTTTGAACAGCATTTCAAATGATGGACAAATTAACTCAAAGAGTGTCATTTTTCCCTTGAGTATATTTCTAGTTTTTTTTTTCAATTTTTCTCAATTCGGAACAGAATTGTGTAATTCACCATTTTTCTCAGAGAGAACTTTCGGGAAAATTCCACGTTTTGCAAATGAAATTGAATTTTGCAATTCGAACTCTTCTCCCAATTGTTTCGTTTCAAATTCCCTTAGCTGTTCCGACTCTTTCAAAGCCACAAATTGCCTCATATTTAATTCCTGACTCAACAATTACTTGTGATACTCATTGAAAGTGTGAAGATTTGATGATTTTTTTTCTTCTTACGTTTAGTTTTAGAAATTAAATTTTCTACAGTATTTAATCTTAGATTTAATGTGATTTGCTCATAGAGTATTTATTCGTAATAATTTCGTGTGAAACTGTGATATGTTCCAAATTGAATTTGGTATTAATCTATTTTTTTCGACTTTTTCTCCTATTTTGTCTTGTACCATTTGTATTTGCAGATGAAGAACTTCCATTTCTTACTCCGTATGATGTATTCTTGAATGAGAAGGAAATAAAACAGGAAAAATCTGCTGGTCCAAGCAGCAAGAGTACTCAAAGTACTGCGGTGCAGATAACATCGAAAGATCACCAAAAAATTGCCGAACGGAATCTATCCTATGACTTTTCGGACGAAAAACTGTTGACAGCTGCCGCTCAATTGGTTGACGTGTATAACAAGCGATCAAAGGCTTCGGCAACAATAACAGTGCAGAAGAAACCATCGATTGAACCACGAAACAGAAACTTGAATCTCAACAAACAACCGATTCGGCCACCATTTATCGTTCCAAATTTTGTTGTGACCAAAATTACGGAAAAGAATCGCACTCCAGAGAAAAGCATGGTGGTAAGACAACCACCAAAAAGTTCGCATGGTGTAAATATTGTGAAGGCAATTCAAAAGCAAGAAGAAATCGAACAAACGAAGCGAATGGTCGAAATGCAGCGGCAAAAGTCACTGCACATTTTCAATGCAAACGAGGATCGTAAACCGAGTCGAGTGTTGTTCGATGCCAATGATTTTCGGATGAAAAGTTTGAGTGTTGCCAATAAAATTACCGACAGCGCTAACACCTCCGAACGTATTAAATCAACGACAATAAAACCCAAGATATTTGGTGCGGTAGAAACGAATAAACCCAACCAAAACGAACCGGTCATTTTAAATTTTCGCACCAAAATGCATGATCCCACTTCAAAGCCACGACAATTTGACACCCCAACGACAACAAACAGAAAAACCAATGTGAATACATATCGAGTGCTGGAAATTTCACCACTTTCAAAAAACTCGATGGATCGAAGCATTGCCAAAACGATAGCTGATCGATACTATTCAAATAAGATGCATTCGAGTTCAATTGCCAAATCGGTGAGACCGATTTCGATGCCGGTGACCAAAGTCTATTCACGTTTTAATGCGAATTCCTCACGAGCGCCATACCAAAACCGCACACTATTCCACAGAACTCGTGCCCCAGTCGTGAAAAAATGTCCATCGTTGCCGGATCTATCGAAAGTTGATAAAGTGCAAACGGATTTTTTAGGCCAGAAGACCGCCGACGAAACGGCTACATCTAAAATTTCGACCACCACCACTTTGACCAGAAGCAAATCATGTTTCGTATGTGGAACCAAATCATCAGCAAACCTCTTCGATCAGACAATCAAAAGCAATGAAGAATATTCCAAACTGTACAATATTTGCTCCGACGTAGTGTCTAAACTATGCTTCAAAGGACAAACGATTCGACGGAAAAGAGGCCGCCCAAAGAAGAAAGTGTACAATAGTCTTACGAAGGACTTGCTAGGCTCAGCCGAATTTTCATTGAAAGCTGATATTTTGAGACTAAACGAAATGTATTATGCATCGAAACGATTTGATGGCCGTAACATTCTGAATGCGAATCCAAGGCGAAGCAAACGATTCGCATTGCTATCAATTGAGCCAGTTCTACCGGATCTAGAACCATTGTTCAATCGAAGTCGAGACAGATCACCGGTCAATTCGTTTCATATCAATCGAGCACCATTGAAAACGTACAGCCGAGCCAATTTGATTCAACCGCGAGTCATATTGGACAATAAGAAGTTTCAAACGCCAACGTACACCAGTAAACCGCAAATTCAGTTGCTTAACATTGAACCGTTGTCGTCGACATCTCAAATTGATTTGGAGGATAGCATCAAAGATGAAGTGACACAGTCCACTGAATATATTATTGACACTGGGCTTAGTAGTGACGATCTCGACGAATCGGATGCCGTTTATATTGAATATTTAGAAGATAACGATGAGATTGAGTCGCCCGCCTACGAGCCACACGTCTCTGTTGCAGAGCCAGATATAAAATCACCGTCAATCATCACCGAAGAAGCAGACACAACAGTCGAAAGCGGTTCACAATGGGATCAATATCGCCGAAAAAAGTCTTTGGACATTACACATACGATGAATGCAAATGTATCGCTTAATGTGAAACGAAGCCCAAACATCGAGATAAAGATTCTGAAGACGAGTGAAAGCGATGCTCACAGCACCACCGATTCGACCACAGAACTGTTCACCGTGTACGAGGTTGAAGATAAACTACAATTTATGGCTGCATCTTCTTCACCACAAAAGAAACCAGACGTGATTATTTCTCCGGTTAGAAAAAGCACCCGCAAACGGAAAATACCATCCGAATTCCCAAATTTTGCGAAAAAGATTCGTGGTTGATGAGGTAATTCAAAATATATACGCATATATAACTTATATTGACAATTTACTGAAACGTTTTATTGAATTTTCAAATTGCAGATGATTTTTGGCCATCCGCAAGCAATACATCGTGGCAGCTCACCAAAACCAATTCTACGAATAATCCACACACACATTACATCACCTACAATTTCAATTTCTACTTTCAACTCCAGTTCCTACAGCAAATTAAATTGAATCAGTCAATGTAATTCCAACGTTAAACGTACAAACGAACACAAAATCTTTACGAATTTCAATATTTTCAGGACTAATCCAAATGTAAACTAAACTATATTACCAATGATTGTTGTTTGATTTTATTGTTGTTATTTAAATTATATGTGAAGCTTACGAGATTTTTTTCTACTTGAACTCAAAAACAATAAACAAAAACGAAAAGAAAAAAAGAATATTGAAGAACTTTTTGAGATTAAAAATGCAAAACATAATGTAGTATGTTAAGTATTCACATACTTTACGCATTCAATAAAATTGTATTTTTACTTAATTGCTCAATTGGTACATTGTTTTTATTATTGGCATTTTCCATGTATTTAATTGTAATGGTCGTGGATCGAAACGCAGAAAATAGAGAATGTGACAGGAAACTCTTGTCGAACAAATGTTTAAATGCCATCAAATTTTACATTTAACCAGATTTTGTATTATTCGAATGCGACAATGTACTCAATGAAGCAGCGGACTTGTCGGCATACTCGTGGATTCAGCATTTCACTTGTTTTGGCGATTCGTGAGTTGCCGAAGCATCATATATGCAGTGCACTCGATATTTAACGTGAAAACCTAT
>NW_022601467.1:9798094-9876979 GCF_009176505.1 Sitodiplosis mosellana | reverse complement strand
ATAGGTTTTCACGTTAAATATCGAGTGCACTGCATATATGATGCTTCAGCAACTCACGAATCGCCAAAGCAAGTGAAATGCTAAATCCACGAGTGTGCCGACAAGTCCGCTGCTTCATTGAGTATCTGTTAAGCCAATCTAATTGTTGCCATCAACTGACTGTATCCACCTGAACCAACGGGTGATGCTTCGTTGCCGGTTAAGAGGAAACAAAATTGTTATCCTGTCATAGAAATAAATCAGATTTATTCTTATCATTTTGTTAATGTGAAATAATATAGTAAAAGGACCAACTTTCAGTACTGAGAGTGTTTACATCAGATGAGTGATTCCGATTACATCTTTTGACCTAATATTGGTGAATATTAATTTAAAGGGAACTGCACTATTTTTGCCAATTGTTCAATGCAGCTGCATTGGTTTCAATTTTGGCATTTTTCATGCATTTAGTTGCAACGGTAAATTTAAGGTTATGGATGAAAATAAGCAAAGAACGAATTCCAGCAAATGCATGTCACACAATGTCTAATACAACAGGTAATCAAACTTTGCGCCAAAGCTGATATTGTTTTTCTATGGGGTAATATGTGCTATAACATTCTGCTATAAAGAATGTAGGCAAATCGAATTTCCATTATAAATTCCCATTTTTTGTATCAGATAATTTCAAAGGAAAAATGCTTAGTACAAATTGCATTAGTTTCTTATATGGACAATTTATTTAATGAAACCAAAAAAAAAATGCAATCGAGCTAAAATAATTTAATAATTCAAAATACGGTTCGTTGAGTGCACAGTGGCGCCAACATACACACATACAGATGTATCGGTATATAGTTTGACGGTTCGGTTGAAGGTTGATGATTGGTGTTGCCATGTGTTGCCGTTGCACTGGGCTTTGTTGTTTTCATAATGTGCTGCTGCTAATTTGTATTCGATGTGCTCAAGTTGGCAACGATCATTTCAAAATTTAAGCGTGCTTCAGTTGGCTGCTGAGAATTTGTGTCGTCGCGAAAATATGTTCACGATGGAATAAAACAACTCAGATACATCATTAATATATATTTTTATTTTAATTTTTTCCGTTCATTGTAAGTGCTCGATCAATTTCGTCGATTAATTGTTTCCGTAAATCTTGGGCTAAAATTCGTTTCGATCGGTTTTTTGTTTTTATCAGATTGTAGCGCGAGAGAAGAAAAGAAAGAAAGAAGAAAAAAAAAGGTTGTTCGTGTTCGCTAAACAAATAGATCAGAAGAAGTGTGAGGGAAAGAAAAAAAAAATAAATAAAGAGAAACAAATGGTTCAAAGTGTAAGGAAAAATTAAACAAACAAAAAAATTAAAAATTGTGAGCTGTTGTGTGTACGCGTGTGGAAACGAAAATTTCTTGGACGGAAAAAATGTGTGGTGTTCGATCAAATAAGTATTCGATTTGATTATCAGCCAAAGAAATTTTCAGTAATTCCGCGTTTCGGGAAACGAAAAGAAAATACACAAGGTATGCAACGTAGACTGTAACATTTTGAGTTGAATTAAGTCACAGAGTGTGAGAGACCGTACCGATTTAGGCAAAAACCTACGAAACTCGCTATGACGGATATGCAGCGATGTGGTAACTACGGAGAAAAATATTATAGAGCAAAAAAAAACAACAAATATACATATGTTCATACATGTATAATGATTTGAAAACAAGGTAGAATTTCGATTCAGAACAAATGTGATTTCAATCAAAGCGTTTTGTTGAGAAATCAAATGGAGTGCTAGAGCGAGAGAGATAGATAGACAGAGAGGGAAAGAAGTACAAAAGAAACCGAGATGGTTCCGGTCTGGGCTGTTACTTTGATGAATGAAAGAAGTTGGTAATTTCATGCATGAAGACGTGCGAGAGAAGAGAAGCAAAAAAAAACTCAAATCAAATGCAAAAATGCGTCTTATACACATCAAACACACACCATAACTACTGTATCTATGTTTGAGGATATTGCTCCGAAGGCGGATATTAATCAAATTCCACCTTTGCAAAAATAAAAAAAACAGTTTAAACTGTTCTCATCTCATCTCAGACTGTGAACAATAACAACGAGGTATTTTTACCCACAATTTGCAAGGAAATTCACAGAAAATATGTGAAATATATACGCGGCGCTTAAAGTTGTGAGAATTGATTGAGAAGTCAGGTTTAGATGTATGTGTTTGGAAAAGTTCATTCGTATCTTCTTATTGTGTTGAATTAATTGCATGTACCGCAGCTGTGCCTTGGAACGGTCAATATTGCAATGCTAAAGTGAAACACCAACAAGCGAGAAACAAAAAAAAACAACGTATATATAAACCGTGTGTATACCCACAGTGTTCAATTGCTCCGTTTTCAAGCGATATATTATTTCTTGTACCACGTTTTTGAGTCCTACATTTCGGACGAGTTTGACAAGAGCAATTACAGTGTGGCATCGACTATCAAAATGCACTGCCATTCGAATGAAATACAATCGGCAAGATCGACCAACCAGTCAGCCAACCAGCCAGCCAACCAAGCTAGCCAGTGAATTAATTGCTATTCACTTTTTTCGGTCGAAAATGGTCCAATTATTCTGGTTTTTATGAATTTTTTTTTCCTCTTTTCATTTTGGCTTACGTGCAACTTTTTTCCGTTTCATGAACACAATTAATGACAGTCGACAAAAATTTATGGGTCCCATAGCCTCTTGTTTACATTATGGTGTTCAGTGTACGTCTATCGGTCCTCTGCTATGCATCGTCATAGCAAGATCTATACCACAATTGACTTTGATATTTTCGTGTTGTTTTTTTTCGTGTGTTTCTTTCCTCGTTTCGTTGTTAAGAATCTGAATGGGAAATTGATTCATTCACATACACACAACGAACAACAGTGGCTAAAACATTCCCAAACAGTTTTCAAACTGAAAAAAAAAAACAATTTACGGTAAAAATTGGTAATTTTATTTGTATTAGGTGTTTGTTTCTTGTGTGAAATTGCCCGATATTCAAGGTTAATGAAACAAAAGCAACGCGCTGCGTTCATGAATAATAGTTTTCTGTTGTTTTCTCTCTCTCTCTTAAATGTAACAAAAACAATTTTTTTTTCAACTTTTCATTTTCACGTGGAGAAAAAAGTGTGTTTAGTATTTAGTTTGGCATTTGTGTGATTGTGAGTACTTAAATGAATCTCATTAAAACCGCATCGAATCAGTAGTAAGGAATTTTTTTTCGTTCAACTTCTCGCTGGTGTGAATAATGCTGGTGTTGATTAAAAATGGTTTTCTTATCAATGCCACCAAATCGCTCACACACAAAGTGTTCAGTTTTTAAAAATAGCATTCATCGCATGAAAAACTTTGAAAATAAGTCGTCATGATGTTTCATTAAACAACGATTAGTGCAGACTGACCAAACCCAGAGCTAATTTTACAAGACGCATTACTAATTTGCCAGTGTGCATAAATTTCACCGTGTCGGCAAATGCATAATTGCTAATGTGTCGTTTCAGCTGGTTTTCGTAGTTTATTTTGTTGTTGATGGCCTCACTCTCTCTCTCTCTCTTTCTCTGGTTTGTTTTCGTAAATAGATAACGTGGCTATGTTATATCTATACGGCTTAGTTTCAGAGATGCTAAATGAGTATTCTTCGCGATAAATACGTTCCGAAGGAAAATATCGTTTCGTTTAGGTTTCTAGTGAAATTTAATGGCTTTGTGCGTATCTCGTCTGAACATCATTATTGTGCGTCAATGCACATACATTCGGAACAAAAAATATTCCGGGTGTTTGTAGGGATATTTCGTGAGAGATTATTCTTCTTTCGTCGCATCATTTTGTCTGCCTTGCCTAACCCAACAACAACAACAGCAACAATTGGGCGAGCATCTTTTCGCATGTCGATTTCCATCATTTGTCTTTCGGTTTACCCCCAAAAGAAGAGAGACAAGAAAAATATTCGTGCACACACACACACACACACACAAACACACGCATTGGTAAATGGGATGACACACGGAACGATTCGTTTTTTTTGGGGTTATGTTGCTTTTTGCGTAACCATGACTGAAGATGCATTCCAATAAATACACATGGCATTGAATTTCGTTTGATGTATATTTTGCAAAATAAGCAGCAACAGCGTATGAAACATACTAGCTACTGCTGTTCTGAGTGTGTATACATTATATTCGAAGTGCAAAAATAAACGTACAATATTTATTTGTAAATAAATGTCGTTGTCGCTAGAATGCATTGCATACGTATTGCAGCAGTGATCGCTGAAAAGGCGAAACGACGACAAAAACAATAAAATGTGAAAGAACTAGAATAAGACGAGAGCTAACGATAGAGAGAGAGAGAGAGAGGGAGCGCGAAAATATTAAGTACACAATAAAGTTTGTTCATCTCAAGTTTGTAGTGTTAGTGTTTTATGCCCATATTCGAATGTAAGTGAATTTGTGCGCGTAGCAAACGAAATACAGGCACCGTTTCTTTCTTCTTCTTTTCCTTGTGTGTATTTCATATATTTTTTGTCATCCAATCCGTATAATGATACGTTATAATGTCCGCTGAAATTATGTGAAAATTCTGTTTTTGGTGTGCGGGTTTCGACGTCGTTGTCGTCATCGTCGATGAATAATATGATGCTGCAAAAATTGCCGTTTTAGTAATTATCGTCATTATCAAATTTTATGAAATTCCTGCATTTTTAATTCACAATGCCGATGGCCATAAACTTATTTCACACTAAACCGTTCCCGTTCGTTTGGGCTGCATCGAAATATTGTGTAAAAAAATTTGATTTTTTTTTCGTTTCTCTGAATGGATGTCAATGATTCCATAGGTTTTTTTTTTCTTTCCTCAGCTCTCTCTAGTTCCATTCCACGGTTGTACACAATTTTTTTTTGTGTTTCATTTTGCTGTTGTTGTTGTTGCATTCGATGCATCATCTCGCACCACCAATACACACTGCTGGTTTATTATGAGGAGAAAAGACGACGAGAAGAAAAAAACAGATCCGTGTAGAACAAAAACCGAATGCAGCCACTTTGGTTTGGCTTTAGCGGTGTTTGGTAAAGATCCTACACATGAAAGAGAGAAACTCACACAGGCAACGAAAAAAAAGAAGCATCTAAATTATTTCATACCATCCCATCCAGCATGAGAACCAAAAGAATGAGCAAACAAACGAATGAACGACATAAAAAAAAGGAACGATTTCAATGTTTCAGTGTCTAGGTATCGTGGTATGTGTGTGTGCGGTACGGTGTGTTTGTGTCTGCATGAGAATGTGTTAACGTTTTATGATGTCTCTCATGATGTTAATCATGTACAAAGACCGGACTACTACTACTATGGGAAAAAGTGCAATTGCCCATGATTGCATTTGTAACCTCCTCTCAATGCGAGCCACTGTCTGCCGTCCGCGTTCAGCTTCTCTTTTTCGACTGTTTTCTTCTGTTATTATGTGCCACATTCAAAATCCACAGATTTACTCTTATTACTGTATAGTAATTTGAATTCATTCATTCATTCGTTTCGCCGAAAAATGCATTTATGGCCCAATTCGGTTTACGCTTATCGAATGCGAAATACTGGCATTTTGTGAATCAAATTCTTCGGCATTTGGGATTGACTCCTTCGAAGGCTCCAATGCTCTCTAGGTTTACGTCTACCAAAAAAAAAAAAACAAAGCGCATTCGTTTCAAGCAGTTGATAAAACCTATTATTACTTACAAAAATTACTAACCAATCTATGAGGTATCCAATCATTTTATCTATTTACGAACCATTTAAATTGTATTGGGTCGCCTCTCAGTTTCGGGCACTTTTGATGAACGATGTGTGGTGGCAGCATGAAAGCAAGTGCGGCTCTGCATGTAGCCGATATACATTCATTTTGTGTTGTTTTTTTTTTTCTTCGTTGTATGGAATAACGAATAATTATGAACTTAAAATTGATATCAGATAAATCATATGATCTGTAGCATTATCATTTCCAAGAGTCAAAGAAATTAAAAAAAATGAAGGCAGTTTTTGGAATTATCCCACGATCATTACACTTTCCGCCTGAGAATGCGGACAAAATTCGATCTTCAATAAAATCAAAATAAGAGCGAAAGAGACAGAGAACGAGCATAAAAAATAAATCAACAACGAAATGTATATGTATATAAATATAAAAATGCTTCAGCATTATATTATTTTTTCTCTCTGTGCAACAAGCAGGTAAAATTGAAATCAAGGATGCCTCTTGCTTTGTACCGTTGCTGTTTGATGCTGCTGCTAATGCAGCAGCTTATTCTCTTGGTCGATTTCTTTTTATTTCGTTTTCGTCTTCTCATTGAACCAGAGAATGGGAATGGGAGAGAGAGAGAGAGAGAGAGAGAGAGAGAGAGAGAGAAGGAGCGCATGAAACACGAGAGACAGAATGATTTTCAGGATTTCGATTTTTGTGAACCAGTTTAGTTGAGTGATGAATTACGAAATAAAGAAGAATGAAAAATGGTGCCTTTATTCGTTGTTCACGATTGTCTCTAAACGAATTTCATGTACACGTTATATTTGATATTTACTCGTCGTCCGTCTCTCTCTCTCTCCGTGTGTTTGTGTATGTGTGCTGTGTGTCTTTGTGCTTTCGATCCGTTTGTTGTATGTGCACTGTATGTGCACATTTATTTTTGTTAAAATGCTTTTTACCCATAGTACAGAAAAAAAAGATGCGCATACCTTCTCGATATGTTCGATGCTACGGGACAATATCGCTGAACCGATAGTTTCTTTTCGTTTTTATTCCCTCTTAATTACGGTACGAAATAAAACGAAGGAGAGAGAGAGAGAGTGAGGAAAAGCCATGGGAATTTTTTGAAATGAAGAAGCAACGCTACCTTTCAACAATAACAATAACAGCCAAACAAATTTATCACCTCTACAGCGATAGATTTCCTTCGAGTCGAGCAATTGATTTGAAGTGTACGAATTATCGAATGGAAATACATGTTGTTCTCTCCCTTCGAGCCACACAAGAAACTGAAATAAAACGAAAATAAAATAGACAGGCAAACAGACAACGTAGACAGATACAATGTAATTATTGCAGCAGATATACCCTTTAAAATTCAATCATAAGGCAGCAAGTACGTTTCTGAAACGATTTCTTCTCTTTCTCTCTCTCTCTCTCTCTCTCTCTCTCTCTCTCATTTTTCTTTTGCCGAAAACCGGTCTTTTCCGGTCAATTGAAAAAATTTAAACAGCAAAATGCACTCTTCACAAATCAAAAATACAAAACGAATGGGAATAAAAACGACGGAGACAACTGAACACCAAAAAAGGAAACACGAAAATTGTTGACGAAGAAATCACATGAAACGAATGGCAAATTTCATTAAATTCAAACCCTTTTACCGAAACCAAGCAAGCAGGCGAGCAGCCATCCAACCAAATGCTCAAATGAATTTAAGTAGCACGGTTGACGTTTTTTCCTCTCTCTCTCTCTCTCTCTCTCTCTCTCCCTCTCTCTCTCTCTCTTTTGATTTTAAGTGAGCAACTGTAATATACTTACTTCATTGACAAATCCAACAAGTTTTTGTTGTTGTAGTTGTTGGTCCGCACCAAACGAATTGTACGAGTGCGCTCTACTTACAATTCCCATAATTCATTGTGATTTCTGGATGATGTTTCAAGGAGAGGCGCCAACTAACTGATTTGTGTTTTACAGTGACTTTGAAATGAGATTCTTGATTAAGTAGAGACACAACATGACAATGTGTGCTATTTGTGCTGTTTTCGCTTGTTTTGGGACACAGCAACCCTTTGAGTTTTGAATTTGACAAGTTGAAAACCACGGTGGAATTGTATACAACATTTCCCAAGCATGGAATCCATGTGATTTGGTGGTGATTTGTAACATATTGTCGGAAATGCAGTTGCTGTTTGCGGCATAGCGTTGCCTTGGCTTGTCTTCAAAATTCATAAGTGGCCATCGAACGCGCACAGACAAAGAAAAGGCAGTTGAATAGCGAGTGAGCCGAAATAATTTGCAACATGCAAATTGCTTCAATTACGTTGATTATTATTTAAGACATATTTCTTTTTTTTTCTCTTCGGTTGCATGAAACTGAACACAAAAGCAAGATGTTCACGAAAATATTTTCTCTATAGTTGTTGTTATTGTGTTTTTGTTTCTTCATTTCATTCACTGATTTCGTTTCTTTTTTCTTCTCTTTTGTTCCGAAATTTTTGCATTAAGTGTACAGAATGGCTGACAAGTGTACAGGATTTGTGAAAAAGCAACAAGAACCAAAAATAAACGATGGTGAACATAAATCAAGTGTTACTGATGATTCGACTGCGTCTACCGAAGTCAAAACTGCCATAAATGTAGATGATAAAAATGCACATAATGCAAAATCAATGTTAAGTAGTGTAGGAGCAGCTGAAATTGAATCGGCGAACGTAGCGCTTGCATCAAGAACAACTGCACACATACCATCCAACGATTCGAAAACAACAAAATTAACAACAACAGCAACAACAACCGCCACCGCCACCACCACCATCACCACAAACACACCAAACGATATAATCAGTTCGAAAACGGTACGTATAAAATGTATGACGGCGCTTTTTTAGCATTAAAGCAAAGCAAAGCAAAACCCAAAACCAACTACTCCGTAGGGCCTTGTGGCTTTAATTGAAGACGTTTCGATTGATACAAGTCATGCCAAATGGCCCAGATTAAATGTATAAAATTTTCAAATTTTTTCTTCTGCTTCCACACTTTTCCATTGTATTTTGTGCGACAACAGAGAAATTGTGTAGCGCATTGACATTTGGGTGAATCGAAACGTTTTTTTTTCTTCTCTGAGTTAAACCACAAGTGGGTGTCTGTTTCATGTCACTATTTTCGGGGACAAGTCGAAGAGTTTTATTTTTGCTGTTGTTGTGCAGAAAATGCAATTAATTCTTCTTCTGCCTCTTTTTTTTCTTATATCGTACAGATGAATGCTTTAGACGAAATCACAACATCGCCATCATCCTCGCAAGCTTCCGTGGTCGCTGATATTGTAATGACTGAAAGCGAATTGATGGAAATGAAAGAGTCAACAACAGCAGCCGGCATACAATCGACAGGTAAATGACATGAATAAGAGTACATTGCTTGTGTATGTTTGCATCTCCGTGAAGCCAGAGTAAATACCAAACAACTGACGTGTTCGACAATACATTATTTTTCGATTACCGAAACACTTTGGCCACACTAATGAATATTTGGAAATACATACATATGGGCAAAAACACAGACTGGAAGGTTACATTCGCACGATTTTTCAAAATATTCATGCTTATATCTCTTCTGTAAACCCAGAAACCACTTGAAGTATTATGCTAAGGCAAATCTAGACCACAAAAGGAACATTTCATACCAACAAACCTTTCCCATATCTCTCACACCTATAGAGATATAGCCGTTTTTTTGTTGGACTGGAAGGTTACAATTTTGGCGATATGTTTGGAGTTTATCTTGCATATATCTAAAATCCAGTTCCTCCAGCAGAGCATCCTTGTACTCCAAGGTTCTGTTCGCTGTCTGAAGGATCAAAGAAACGAACGAAACCATATTTACCCCATAAAAATCAATTCGGGTCGCTCTACGATCCAAAATATATGGACTGGAAGGTTACAGAAAAAAGACTGCCTCGTTACACAAAATTCCTCGGGCTAAATAAACCAAATATCAAATTCAAATTAGGCCAAAATAGCACGATTACATCGTAATCTAATAAATAAAATTGAATAATAGCAATGATAACGAAAATTATATATTTAAATTGACTTTTTGTTCGGTTGTGTATTTTCGCTCATTTTGACACAAAACGAGGCACAAGCACAACTACGTTGAAATGGGCCACTATAAACGCCTACATTCATATGAAAATGGTATTGGCCGATACTTTAGGATCACTTTTAAAGAAAAAAGACCACAGTACCACGATATTTGAATAAAAAAAAATTTCTAACCATTCCCGATTTTCGTGTTTTTGCTCATATATATATATACATTTTGCTGTGAAAATGGCAAAGTGGCATGACGGAGGACACACCATAAAATTATTTAATATTCATTTTGGTTGGCGTTGTTGTTGTTCATTTTCTGCGTTGCGCTTTACATTTTGGTTTCTTTATTTTAACCATGATTTTTGTTTGTTGTTGTTTCTTTCTCTATAGCGACAACGCCGATTCATAAGGGCATCGAAAGTGATTACTTGAATGAAAACGAGAATGAAGCCGACGAAATATCAGAAAATGGTGATAATTTTCTGTACGAGACCCGTGCAAATGCGGAAAAAGTTATGTATTTAAATTTAGAAACACCTGTTCTTGATGATAATAATGAATTTATGGAAGTCGATCAACGCCAATGTCACGGCGGTGTGCAACAATCACAACCGCACTACTGCAAAAGAGGCTTCCGCAAAATTTCTGAAAATGGAGCCAATTTTACGGTAACCAAACCGAAACGCTTGAGTGATGAATTCAATTCGGCCAACGATGATATTCGCAATAACCAACAGTTGGTAAGTACATGTTTGTCTGGGATGTTTGTTTGTGTGTGTACTGTTTGCATAATGCAAATGAGAAACGATTGCAATCCAATCAATTAAAACGTGTACTTTGCCTTTTATTTCAGCTGCCTGTGGTAAATACGATCGGTGAAAAGGTTTCCCAATCTGATTTGATGATCGGCGAGGGTTCACCAGATGATAACAGCAACAATGCCAGTGAAAGCGAAATAGTGAAGTTGAATCGATCGTCGGACATCATTGACGACGACACATCGACTAGCAGCCTAATTAATATTGCCAATAAACAGCCACCAATTCAAGAGCACATGGAAGACTCCTCATCGCCACATTCATCCATGTCACCGGCTGACGTTGCCATTTCCGACCAAAAACAACAAATGGAACACGTAAGTCGAGACGCAAAATTTTGCCAATTCAGAACAAAAGAAAAGCAACTGAAATCAATTTGAAAATAACGTTCGCAAATTTTTCTTCTTCTCCAAAGTTATCCGATGTTGTCGAAGAATTAACGAATCATGGCGATGAGCATCAACAGCGATCGGATCATTTTTTCGCAAATTCACAGCGCTTATTCGCAAGCTCGAACCAATTGTATACAAATAATGATGTGCAATCAATGGATGCTATTGAACGAAGAGATTTTATCAACGAACAAGAAGCTACGGCCAATTGTATATTGGGCAATAGCTCGTTGATCATCAATGGAACCAATGGAGATGAACCGAGACTGAATTTAGATTTGTTAGGGAATAGTTTTTCACAAAAAATGGAACAAATAGCCGCTTTGACTGAAGAGCAAACTACCAAACGTAATAACGCCGATAATGTGACTTCGACTGAAAATGGCGCCCAAAATGCAATCAGTGGCAATGATCAACTGATTACAACACCCACCACAAGTAGAACGAAACGATCTCGACTGCCTTTCCCTGGTGAGAAAAGCACATTGGCCAGAAGCCTAGAGAAATCGAGCGATTCGGATAAAGAATCGTCATCATTGGCGTGGGATGCATCGCATCGTGAATCACCCGACACGAATTCAACGACCATGCCAGACGCTTTGAACCATTCAGGCGGATGCAATTGTGAAACTGATGATGTTGACGGTCAACAAGAGTCCACGTCGAAATCGTCATGCTCGAACTGCAATAAGGAGCCGATCAACGAGCCTCGATTGGATGAAGACGCGAAAACTGACCTCGACGATGATGAGGATTTAGACGATGATGCTGGCGATCACGATGATATTGAGGAGAACGGTGAACCATCATCCACATCTCGTGAGTATTTTTCTACCCTTTTCTAATGTCCTTTCACTTCAAATGAACAATTTTTTTTAATCTTGCGATTCTGTTCCGCAGGAGCTAATGCAAGCCGCGCACGGTGTAATGGGAATAGTTCTTGTACTAGCACTTGTAAAAATAAGCATTCAAATTCCGATAATTCGAACCAAAATGCCGCCGCCGCCGCTGCTGCCGCAGATCTTCCGGCGAATGTATCTCCGTCGTACTATCGAGAGGCTGGAATCGTGCTCGAAGACGAAGACATCAAAGACTACGAAAATGAGACTATCGATAAGAATTTCCGTCTAATGATGGGCCTGGAGCCAGAGAATCCGTATGCCGATTGGTCGTGCGAAGTGAATTCGGACGGCGAAGAAGTGTGTACATGTCGTGATTTTACCGATAACGAAACGACCGCAAACAGCGAAGACGAACTTCCAAGTCGGGACGTTGATTTGTCGTGTTATTCAATTTCCGCCGATGTTCTGAATAGTAATGGCAATTCGTCAACGGACACACCGACATCGCGTAATCATCGCAAGAGGAAATTAACCGAAAATCGCACCTCAATATTCAGCGACACAACGAGTGGCTGCAGCGATGCAAATAGTAACGATAGAAAACGCCTTGCACTCGATGAAAGTAAGTCGTTGACACTTTTCTTTTTGGTCAATTTTGAGCCAAACACTGTAATTTCAATGGGATTAGAATTTAATCCATTGGGATTTTTTAGCTAAAAGATCCAAAAGGATTAATATTTAATCCCAGCTATATGAAAAAAATCCTTGCGTCAAAACATTATTATTTAAACGAAATATTTCAGAAATTCAAATTGTCGAATTTGTTTTCAATGTGTAGCATTGTAAATGTTCAAGCGGCTATTGCAAAGTGATATACTAACACACGCAAACGCACTGTCATCAGTTCTGTGCAGAAATCACAATACAAACAGAGGCTAGCCACTGTATGTGAATGGTCGTGTATACTATTCGTTTGTATTGTGATTTCTGCACAGAACTGATGACAGTGCGTGTGCGTGTGCGTGTGCGTGTGCGTGTGTTAGTATATCACTTTGCAATAGCCGCTTGAACATTTACAATGCTACACATTGAAAACAAATTCGACGATTTGAATTTCTGAAATATTTCGTTTCAATAATAATGTTTTGACGCATGGATTTTTTTCATATAGCTGGGATTAAATATAAATCCTTTTGGATTTTTTAGCTAAAAAATCCCAATGGATTAAATTCTAATCCCATTGGAATAACAGTGAAGTCTTGAGCCGATATTCAATAACATAATTTCGAATGTCTATTTCAGCGGGCGTGTCGCATAAATTAAATTCCAGCTCGAGTGGTAGTCAACCCAGTACCCCAACTAGTTCATCAACAAATATTAGCCTACGAACACCACGATCGGTGATTCCGACGCGAGACAATCCACCGCCCGAGTTGTCCGATTGGTTGAATCAATTCAAGCAATGGTCACACGTTGAACGTTTAGTAGCCGTCGATCGGCTAATTGAGCATTGTGAACCGACCCAAGTGCGGCACATGATGAAGGTCATCGAACCGCAATTCCAACGAGACTTTATATCGTTACTGCCCGAAGAGCTTGCACTTCAAGTTCTATCGTATTTAGCACCAAAAGATCTGCTTCGAGCCGCTCAAACTTGCAAAAGTTGGCGTGCACTCTGTGATGACAATTTGCTATGGAAAGAGAAATGTAAACAGTTGAATATTTCCATTGAATCGTCAAAGGATCGCCCGAAACGTGGCCGAATTGGTAATATGCCGCCAATATCGTCACCGTGGAAGGCAGCTTACATGCGACAACATATCATTGAAATGAATTGGCGTTCGCGCCCAATACGTGAGCCAAAAATTCTCAAAGGTCACGATGATCATGTCATCACATGTCTACAGTTCTGTGGCAATCGCATCGTTTCCGGTTCCGATGACAATACGCTAAAAGTGTGGTCGGCCGTCACCGGAAAATGTTTACGCACTTTAGTCGGACACACAGGTGGCGTTTGGTCTTCACAAATGTCAGCCAATATCATAATCTCGGGTAGCACAGATCGAACACTGAAAGTTTGGAACGCTGACAATGGCTATTGTATCCATACACTCACCGGGCACACGTCCACCGTTCGATGCATGCATTTACATGAGAAAAAGTAAGTGAACGCCGAACAATTCTTCTTCTCTAGCTAGATTTTCCCAACTAAATTTCTTTTAAATCTCTGACATAGGGTTGTAAGCGGATCACGGGATGCGACGCTACGCGTTTGGGATATAGTACAAGGCAAATGTTTGCACACACTGGTAGGCCATTTGGCAGCTGTTCGATGTGTACAGTATGACGGGAAACTTGTGGTTTCTGGTGCTTATGATTACATGGTTAAGGTTTGGAATCCAGAGACAGAGGAATGTTTGCACACACTTCAAGGACACACAAACCGTGTCTACTCATTACAGGTAATTTTCGCAATCAACAATTTTCGCTTCAATCCCTTCTTTGGTTGCGCTAAAACAGATGCAGAACAAAATAATTGAAACATTTTTCTGTTTTTACTCATTTTTAGTTTGATGGCGTACACGTTGTATCCGGCTCACTTGATACGTCAATCCGCGTTTGGGATGCAATTACAGGAACCTGCAAACACACTCTAATGGGTCATCAAAGTCTTACGTCTGGCATGGAATTGCGGCAAAATATTTTAGTATCTGGAAATGCTGATTCCACCGTCAAAGTTTGGGATACAACCAATGGCCAATGCTTACAAACATTATCGGGTAAATAGAGTTGTTATTAAAATGTAGCTCAATACAAAGTTCAATACAAAGTATTTGATATTGGTTCTTTGGCTTCTTCGTCGAGCGTACAGCGAGAGAAAGTTACCACAATGCAAAACTAATCCGTTTGTTATTTTTGTGTTATCCATTAGGTCCAAACAAACATCAATCGGCTGTTACATGCTTGCAATTCAATTCTCGATTCGTCATTACGTCATCGGACGATGGTACGGTGAAGCTATGGGATGTTCGCACCGGCGAATTCATTCGTAACTTAGTCACATTAGAATCGGGCGGTTCCGGTGGTGTCGTTTGGCGAATACGGTAAATATCAATTTGAAAATAAATCCTAATCTCTGATTGAATTCAATCCTTGAAATGACCATAACTAACGAATTGATTTCCATTCTTTCATTTCTATTCACAGGTCAAATGACACCAAATTAATATGCGCTGTTGGATCCCGAAACGGCACAGAAGAAACTAAATTGATGGTATTGGACTTTGATGTTGAAGGTGCCTGTTTGAAATGCTCATAAACTTAAGTGCGTTCGTCAGAATCAATCTCGACGGAAATCACAATTACAAAAAACACACACAAAAATGCAAATAGACAGAAAAAAACCGGAAAAAAAACAATAATAGATAAAACCAATTACAAAAGTGAACAATTTTATCAATGAAACACAAATGAGCATAAAAACCAGATAACGAGCAAAAAGAAAAATGAATTATATTGTATTTTGTTCTTTTAATCAATTACAAAATGCAACTGTCAATCAGATATAATGTGATGTGTTAATTTGAGCATTCAATACTGGTTTATTGCACGGCGAACAAGATGATTAGAAACCAATTAAAATGAAATAAATAACAAATTATTAGCATAGTATGAAGCCATACGCACTCAAAGATCTGCAAATTTTCCAATTTGAACAAAAAAAAAACAAAAAAAACAAGTATTGGCAATTATTTTGGTCGTAGGTAGTTGAAACAATTAAATGTATAAGACGTATGACAAACAAGCTACAGAGCGAGAGAGGGGGAGAGGAAGACCAAAAAGGGCGAAAGAATACAGAAAACGCAGAATTATTCGTTTTATTGTTGGACGGAAACCTTTGATATAAATTGAACAACAACAACAACAAAATTGCAACATCAATAAATGAGCAAATTAAACATATATCATTAGTACGTTTATCCTACTGTCAATAATCAATCAATCAAGCGAGCGCAAGCTAAGAAATTCATTCCAGACGCAAATTACGCCATTTTATGCAACCTCCGCATATGTAATGAACCAACCAAACAGCAGCCGTTTCCATTTTGGTGTGTGTGCTTATTTTTTTAATTTTCAAGTTAATTTGTTTTATTTCGAGAATGTTCAACGACAAATTGTGAAAGAAAAAAAGGGATAGAGAAAAACAGTTTGAGATATTCACACCTTGTTCAAATTATATTATGATTGAATGCAATTTATATTGAGTATACCGTGCATTTTGTCCTTTCAGTTGACTCATTCTAATACTAGACATTTTGCGTATGTGTTTTCTGTTTGAACGAATACGTTTTTATTTTGTTGATAAAAAAAAAGAAGAGATCGATGAGGAAGGCGAAGAAGAAATTTATTGTGTACAATTTATTGTTGAAAATTTTGTTTTGGAATGACGTTTTTTTTCTGTTCCATTTTTTTTTTATATGCGAAAACCATAGAAATTCATGAATGCTCCATCAAAATCGATATGATGCAGCTCTGTATAGAAATTGGCAAAAGCAAAAAAAAAACTGTCAACTAAAAATAAGGAAGTATTTTACACCGAAAATTATTGTATTGATTTTGACTGAAAACAGAAAGTGTATAATTGGTTTACATCACTACTTTTAATGCTTTTTATTACCATTAACATGAACGAAATGAGAATTTTTCTCCGGCGAACAACAAATTTATATTTTTTATCAATTTAATGCCACAAACATAGAGTGTTTGTCAACAAAACACACACACACACACACACACCCACACACATTGTCACATCATCAGTCATTGTTCCGTCGCTTCCTTATTTTTCATTTGATTTTTACATACTCTCTGAGTTGGTATAGTTTTTAATTTTCGAAAAACAATTTTTTTAGTTTAGTTATTTTTTTTATTTGGTTTTTCCTCTGAATTTTTGGCTCTACTTTTAGAAAGCGATTTCTTTCCTTTTCGTTTTCAACTATTTTTCCCCATTTATTTTTTTACATTTCTTTTGAAAAACCTGTTTTTTTAGCCAAATTTTAAGTTTGTTCTACTTTCAAACACAGAATTTAAACAATCGTTGAACTAATTGGAATAATGGAGAGAACGGGAGAGAGAGAGAGAGAGAGTAAAACAAGAGAATTGAAAGAAGAAGAAGAAAATTGTTATAATTACTCTTTTTAGGTTAAAAGAAAATTTGTAATAAATTAGGTTGGACTAAATTTAGCTGTAATAGGTAAACAATTTTATACTCAATTTTAGTTATTTGGTTCTTACTTTCTCGCAACAATAATTTTAACGAAATAAAAATAGAAACAAAAATTTGAAATTACCTACGTGTTTATTATTCAGTGTGCTGGAAATTAAGGTGATGCAATCGAAATGAGTTGGTCATGTGCATAAGAACGTAATGATAATTTATACATATTCCGTACCTTTTATTGCCATACATTTTTGTGTTGCATTTTATGCAATCAGCAGACGTCGACGACGACGATCACCCCTACTATTTCCTCTCGATTCAAATGAAACTATTACCATTTTATGTGTTTTATTCAATTTTAGTTTAATTTTGAAAGTTTTGAAAATGAGACTTAGTTCATAATAAAAGTGCTGGTGGGATGCGTATAACCTAAATACATTGTGATCAAAATGTATTATGAAATTTTCAATCTTGATTTGGACATCGTTACAAATTAGAATTTTTTGAATATATTTTATGAATTACCGGCCCTCCATCCAAATCAAATCGATCGTTCGATCATGCATCTTAATGTTTATTCAATATTTCAAATAATTTTTGTCGATTTTTGATGCTGTCGGTTTTGACTAAGAGCCGTTTTTCACGCGAATCATCGCCCGTTGATGGAAAAAGCTTTTGCAATTGCTTTATACTGTCAACAACTTCATCGGCTCCAACTAGATCGGCATTTTTGCTACCGTCCTCGATTAGATCGGGTATGATACGTGTATTGCTATCATATTTATTGGTGGTGTATTCGTTTACGGATCCGGTTACGGTGTAATCGGTTGTGTATTCAGAGTTATCATTAATTGTGGTTGTCGTTGTTGTTGTCGTTGGCAAATTGAACGCTTTTCTCGTGGTCAAATCGAAAAATTGTGCTATATTCACCGGTGAAAATGTTGTTGATGGGATAAATTCATTGACTGTTGTACTCGGTTCACTTCTATCAATGCTGAACTCCCGGAAATTGGTCGTTTGTGCGATTCTTTCCATATTGGCGGCACTGCTGTATGGGCTGGCAGTTGTTCGCCGAGCAATCTGATTACGAATCGCGGTTTGAGCAGCGTATCGATTTGGATTGTTAATCAATGGAACGGTGAATCGTTGATTTTGCTCTTTATTTTGGAATGTATTGAGCCGATCACCGGAGCTTGATTTGTTATTTTCAATGGGTGTCAACTCATTGGTTGTCACTTCATCGGTAGTGGTTTCTTCTTTTAAACCCAAAATGCGATTCAATTCATAGAATCTCTCCGAATCGGTGCAATCGAAATTCATTTCATCAGTTCGTACGCATGTGAATGCTTCCTAAAAATAGAGATTCCGATAAAATGGTGTAAATAGTCACAAGTTGGATCATTTTAATTTTCGGACATTGAAAACTTTACTTGATTGAAAGTGGTCTCCTCTGGACAAATGAAGCTCCATCGAAATTGTCTCTCTTGGCCATCGGGATAGGTGACTGGCAAGCAAACATGGAAAATCTGACAATCATTCTCTACATCCGCATAATATCCATAAGAACGACCGCGGCACGAAAAATTATCAGTTATATCACTGCGAATAGACGTTGCATTGCTTGGAAGTGTTAAGCGTGACAAACGATTAACCACCGTGCTGACTTCCTCCGATTCGAATGGTTCGGCGGTGGTTGTGGTTGTGGTTGTGGCTTTTGTGGTTGTAAACGGGACACGTTCCTGAATCGTAATTGGTCGTCTCTTCGAGGGGAGTAGAAAGCGAATTTCAAATCAATTAATCTATCATAATAATAATAATGTTGAATCACTTAGATTTGGGTCTAAATGCTCAGTAGCCGCTTTTTGCTTTGGAAATGATCAAAATTATTCAGGAGTCACGCACTTTTTGAAAAACAAATTAATCATTCATCGAAAACGCACTGTTTGTGACTCACACTAAAATTTCTGATCGGAAATGAATAAATTAAAAATGGAACAAAACTAACCCGGACAACAACGGCTGCATTGATGCAATCATTCACAACAATTGACACGATCAAAGTAATCCAAAGCGGAAGCATTTTCTTTTCAAATAATCCAACTTTTTTTTTATCAATTAAATTAATTTCAAGTTATTCTAATAGAACACAACTGATTTGCTTTTCGGTTTTTTTTTTCTGCTCAGCCGATTGGGTATAATGGTGAAAACAAATGTTTATAAATGAAGTGATTGAACTGTTTGGCGTGGCACTGCGATGTTCAAAGAACAAAGACTTGTCGAAAAATGAGCGCATTTCGATGGTGGCACAAATTATTTATATTCGTCGACGCGCGACAACGTTCTAATGAAAACCCGTTAGTTCTTGGCCCTAAAGCGGTAGACAATTGTAAGTATGAATTTGTGATTTGCTTGAACGTATTTAATTCACTTAAATAATAATAATATGTAGGTACATCGTTGGTACATTATATCGCAATTTATGCCAAAGAAATTACGTATGATAAATATTCATGACTGTGGCTCATTCAATTGAACGGCGTTTTGAACAATTCAACGGACTGAAGTCGAAAAAAAGAGTTGAAGAGCAAAGAAGAGAGAGAAAAAAAAACGTACAACAACAACAACAACAACAACAACAACAACAACTGTATGCATACATAACACAAACGGTGAAAGAACATGTGGTGTTCGATGTTAGTTGTGTATTATGGGCTTGTTGATTTGATGGGAATGATTCATTCGGCTAAACAATTTCAAGAAGAAGACGGAGCAGAATTCTTAATTAATCCCATGCATTCGTAGAAAACGAAGAGAGAACTACAGAAAAAGACGAAAACTGGCCAACATTTTTCGTCCACAAGACAAAGCTATCTATCATGTTGCGATATTTTATTTTCTCGTTCTGGTTCTATGTGAAATCAAATATGTGCATGAATGAGACTTGCACAAAAACTATATATTGCAAATGCGAAGAAATGCGCGGTGTTCAGTAGAACGCACGAACACGAACGCGAACCAAACCAAATCGGTCACGATCACATTTTGCCTAAAAATGACGCATTGCAATATGTTTAACGCGGAAGATACGACGAGATATGCGATCACGAACGCGCACAAATACGTGCCATCTTATTAATTTCCAATGCGATTGTCGTTTATGCTTTTCGAATTTAATGTGACATTACCATCAAAGAGCGTACGAAATATAGGCCATTGTTAGTCATTGCGTTGCGCTGTGAAAAGATAGATATGTATGTGTGTGTGTATGTGCGCAACTTGAGTTCCATGCTCTATGTGAAGTGGCTTCAAAGAGCCGGCCTCAACTTTTCTCGCTTCACTTTATGTTGCAATAATTCATTGGGTCTTTTATTTTTGTTGGAAATCTCAGGCATTTTCAAACATTTGTACAATTTTATTGACATAACGGAAAAATGCTATTTTTATTGGACAATCTAGCTAGCCTAGCTTGCTGGTGGAATAAGAACGAAAATGAAACGACGAAACAAATAAACGAAAAAAGAACAACAACAGCCGAGAAAATTAACACAAATTACGATCTCTAATTCCAAATGCCGTGCATTTCATTATGTTCGACATTTTCAATCACATCGGGCCAGAGCCCCGTTGCTGTTGTGTTCCAGTTGATGACACGAACGATACACAATACATTTCGAAACAATTGATGGTCAGGCGTATCACGTTCAAGACCATATATGTATATAAATCAATTGCGAAAACTGTCAGTTCATTTAAAATCTAATGAGAAACAGTTTTTTTTTCACTCTCCCAATTGGATTGCGGTGTGAAATTTTTGTGTGTGAGCGCTTCGTTCGGTTTTTAATCAAATATATATTGGTATCAGTAAATTCGTCGAAATTCTTTTTCTTCTACTCTTGTCCATTTTCGTTGTGAAAATCAATTTGATTATAACAATTGGAATAAGTATGTGGAAATACTTGATTGAGATTGTGTGAATGATGCAGCAGAGCAAAATATAGAAAAAGTCATTTCGGTCATAGTAATCGGGAGATGTGAGAGAGACGTGTTTCGACATGTTTCACCATCATACAATAATAAAAGTGCAACAACACTCGATCCAACTCGATGATTATCTGCGAATGCACTGGCAGTATCATTTCCGTTGTTTTTCCATATTTTTCCACATTGAACACGGACAGGGGATCTTTGAGAAGAATAAAGAGAAAATTTAATAGTTTTACATTCAACCCGAAAATTGTGTGAGTCGTATTGTATGAATACAGAAAGCGTTTGAGCTGTGCTTTGTTTTGGCCCCCTTCAAAAAATGAAGTGCATCCACACGCAGGAATACATGAACTGAAACTCCAGCGCCCAAAATGAAGAAAGTTCAATGCATGTTTTCATTACATATCGTACAATGGTAAATTGCATAAATAGTTCCGTAGTGAGAGCATCTTTTGAATTTGATGAAGACAAGAAAACACCACTGGATATTGTTACCAACATTTAAGCATATATACTCACTTTTCTAATTCACTTGCCACCATAAAAGACTTGCATGCGGAGTGGTATCCGTTTGTGTTCGATATACAGTGAGTGGTTGAACAGAAGGAATTTTCATTCTGTTTTGTATTGTAATCGCAAGTCGAGAAATATTACACACTCCCTGCGCTCACTGCGGTGTAGATGGAATACTTACTCGAGGAGCATCGTGTGGCGTGAGTGTACGTGAATTTCACCATTTTATTCCCAATTCAAATGTTTACAATCAAACTACTTCCTCGATGAACTAATCTCAACACCTTTCGATTATTCCACAGTGTACACACATCCACACACGAACAACGGATAATCGAATGAAATGAAACGTGGAGTGGCCAACATAAACACAACAAAACAGGAAGAAAAAAAAAGTGAACTGAATAAATAAAAATGCTTACTAAATTAGCACACACAAACACATAGCACACAAAACTTTGGATTATAGTCAAAGGAACTTGGAAAAACTTTTTCGGCCAATTCAAAGGTTCTCACGTTATCATGTAGCAACAAAGGAAATCATATATGGCGATCTAAGATTGAAAAATGTGTATCACAAACATGCACTATTTCGAGATATTAGAACTCCAGAACAATTTTCGAATCATGAATTTGCCCATTCTGTTCTGTGCATCGTATGTTCCAATCATGTTTTTGGACTTTTTGTTTCTCTTGAGCGTGCTCGTGTATCCCTCCATCTAATTTTGTGTGTTTATGTGCATAAATGTTGGTTTGGTAGATATTTTTCGGGTAAGCTAAGACCCATTTCAGTTTATCGGTTTAAGTACAATGCATTTGCATCGGTTTTAAGCAATTGCGTTCGAACCAAACCAAAACAAAACAAAACACAATGAACAATGCACAAATCCACAATTTTCGTAAGTTCATCAGTCGAATGCCACTCTCACTATTCAGTTCACCGTTTTAAGCAACACCAGCCAACTGTATGTATATGAATGGAATGGAATGGAAGTGAAGAAAGTGCTGCTGCCTTTGCATCAACACAACATATTACAGAAACATCAACACTTCTGCTCATAATGTGTGTATAATACAAGCCATGGTCTATATCTCATCGAATGTGTAAATTTATGGCTTTCATTGGTAAAACGTGTAAATAGTCTCCAGAGAATCACACTCAAATTGGTCTTATAATATTCATACATTTTCGTGTGTTTCGAAAAATTGCTCATTTTACTCGTTGTACTGAAGCGCAGAGATAGAGAGCTTATTGTTGAACGGTGATACAAAAGGAGATAGCCATTATTAAGTTTAACCCATTAAGACCAGAACTTTGTTCGGCGATGTCGAACGTACACTTTATTTGACATCTTATGCAGTAACGTACGGGATTATACAAAAGGCCGAAACGAAGAGCAAAAAATGAGTCGTCTGTAAACTTCGAATTCGAATATTGGACAATGATTCGTTGCCTTACCTTGAAGAATGGTAACATGATACCTTGTCGAACACTTTCAAACGACTTAAACAAACACCTCGATCACATCATTTCTTCAAACTGTCATCTGGCTTGTTGTATCATACGATGCAACGTTGCATAGTTAAAACATTCCACCATTTCACATGTTCAACCTTAATGATGCTAACCGAGTTTTATTCAGCTCGGACTAAAGCTTTTGCAGCATTTCCATTGTATATCCAATATCGAATTTTTGCCGTTCTTGTTTTGTAGCCATCACCTAAATTCAATCAATTTCACATGCCACACGAGTTCTACAGGAATACACTTCAACAACTAATATTAAATCTCGCTCAGCTAAGATCAAACTATCAAGCATTCTCAACAGCAGAGTACAGCCATAACTTTTACCGATTTCATTTCACAGTTTGACGCATTCGCCAATATGAATTGGCGAACCGAATGGAAACGAGATCGTTTGGAACTTGAATCATAAAAATTGCCGTTAGCAAAACCATGAATTAAGATCGCTATTAAAAATGACACACTTCCCTAGCGTAGAGAGCAAGAAAGAAAAAAAAAATGTAATGAAAATTATTTCATTTTATTTTACTCACACACTTTCCATCTAATTTTCTAATTAAATTTTATGCAAATAGACGTATACATAAATTAATAGGAATGCATAACATGCTCCTGGATTTCAGTTTATTTCCAAAATAAATGTTTAGATTTTATCGCTTAAGCCAAATAAATAATATTTATTTTCAAGAGAACGCTTAGTTTCATATAGTTGAATCGAAATACATATTTACTTTTATTGACAATCTGAGTTTAAATTTTAAAATAAGAACTTTCAAATGAAATATTATGGAATAAAGATGCAGACATGAGCAAGATATTTTTTTTTTAGATCTTCATTGTGTCGTTGAGAATGAAAATGGATATATATGAATCACTTATGTGTTTCTAGTAAGAAATAGGGGACAAGCGTCTAAAGCAAAATAGAAGATCTTGAAATGTTCTACAAATTTGCAAACGACATCCATCCTCTAATAATTACCAGGAATACAAAAATGATTCGCACATAGATGCGTGGTTTCGGCTCAATCCATTTTTATTTTCAACTGAATAATTGTTCATCGTTTAATGATCATTGCAACAAGCAGTAAAACCTGCAATACTCCTTTCGTTCACATCAAAACACTTACTGGCTCATTCAAGCGGAATAACGTTGGTTTCCAATTTCCCTTTAACACTTGTGAATTGTAAAATTAGAGAAGGCTCTCCAACATTCAAACATGAAAAAACTACTAAGCACCATGGCTAATCCAAGTTGCGTATTTTGTATAAAACGAGATTAGTTGCTCATATCTAATAAATATTTTTTAACGAATTGAACTGATCCGAATGAGAACTAGTCGCAATCTTCACTTTATTCATACAATTATAAGTGACATAATTAGACATTTTATTACGATATCTTGAGTGTTTGCATTTGTGTTGACGCACCGCACCTCGTTTAGTCAAACAAAATGAATGGAATCATTTGGACCTGGATATACGTATATATTCTAGTTTTCACCAAAATCAATCGAATAAAAATACATTCATTTCGATTTCACGAATACAATGGTATAGTTGTCTAGAGCTATTTATAACAGTGTCACAGGATCTTCGTTATAATCCTCATATCAGATTGTGAATTTGAATGGGTCAGTGGATCCGGAAGTGATTTTTTCCCGTTTTTGCTAAGTTTGAAATAAAAATCTCTTCTATTTCATCATAATTGCAATACGCTTGATTTGAGCGGCGTGATACAGATAAATAAAAGCAACAAAGCCGTACGAACAACTTGAAATATGGCTAAAAGTTGAAATTTTTATCAAGATCACAATCGAAAGATGCGACTTGAATCGGAAGTTGTGCGTACGCAGTGCACACCTTGACACACACACACACACACACACACACACACACACAAATAACGTAGCATCGGTCAAGGCAAACGATTCCGTTTCATTTTCAAAGCTTTACAAAAGTTTTGCATCAACCAATTAAGCCCAATCGTAGACTTGCAGGAATTGTGTTGCTGAACTTCAGACTCAATTCAAACTATTTAATAAACGATAAAAATAAATATCACACTTTTCACACTAAGTAATTAAATTATTGATGCGATTAGTAGTTTATGGAGATTAGATATTGTGTATATGATATAATGTGGTGGCGCCCTGTGTTCGTTTCAAAGTAATGACAATTAAACTGGCATTATTTGGAATTTGAAAATAGTGTGTGCTGAATATTTCCATTGTAAATTCAATGTGACTAATATCAATAGTTGATTTGTGCGAAGGAACACATTGACATAATGTCCCATCAAATTGCACATGTAAGTGTGATGTAAATTGCACATGTATGGAATGAATATAAAAGGGACAGAGTCGGTGAGTCGCGTGCGAATCGCAATAATAAACCGAATGCAATGCAATTGCAACTTGAAGCACACAGTAATAGTAAGCGTTCACAAGTTCATGTTAATCGAAGAATCTGACACATGACAACTTCGGCTTTGGCTGGTTTTGTATCGTATTGCTGTGTGGATTGTCAACACAAATGCATTTTTTTTTTCTCCGCATATTCACGATTCTGTTTTGTGTATATGGTGTGCACTGTGCGTCGGAATGGGCTACCATAGCGAATTGCACCAAGATCGTTCATATTTAATGGACATTATGTGCGTGAACGATCCAGCTCACGCTTTTTTTTCTTTCTTTCATTCTCTCTTCATATTCCTCTGCATGTAGATGTATTGCAAAACAGAAAAAATGTATGATCCAAATTTGAGCAGAAAACAAAAGATTGGCTCTTGGTCTTGGATCGCATGTCGATCATTTAAACAAATGGCATGGAACACGATTACGTTTGTTGTTGAGGCGATACATTTCGCGTGCTTTCCATTCCAAAGCAAGATATGAGTGTGCTCGAGCAATTATACTGTTTGCCCATTTTCGCGATGAGGATCATTTAATTGTCGCATAAATTTATTTGTGAGCTTTCTTCAGCTGTTGATCTCACAATTGATATTATTATTATTATTATTATTATTTCGAAATCGATTTCCGTGCACCGAATTGTGGTCAAAATACTCGACCTTATCGCCTGTTTGCCGGCTTTTTGGCCCCGAAACAGAAGAAAAAACTGAAGAAAAAAAAGAATAAAGAATGAAATATGCAAGAGTAACTCAATGTAGAGCTGAAGCTCTAAAATGAATTGATACGGACACCACTGATAGTACACACATGCAACTATTGTGACCGCCTGTGCATTGTGTGATTGTGTTTTCTGCATGCTTCGAACACAAACACATCGCCATGCAATCGTATGAAATACGACATATTTATATCCGCAAATATACGACCATGCTCACAGTGCATACAGTTCATAACGTATAAATTACGAATTGAATTGTAGAACGCCCTGTCCAAGTGTTTTTTGTTGCTTCCATTCGGTGCGCAAAGCAGCGCTAATTTTAAGCATTGCGACGGTTCCGATCGCTTTTGAAACCCGCACAAAAATAGCGTGCGCGTTTGAGTGTCTTTGAACTTGATAAATTCACACACAGTGTGACCATTTGGAAACGGTTGAGGCACATAGGTAGGCGGCAGAATCGGCATGAAATTCAGAGTATTAGAGCGTGGTGTGTGTCTAACACTTGAGCGACTAAAAAAGTATACGGAGCGAACACAGAGAGACGGAGACAGCGCTCGCATAAATGCAACCGTGCAAATTACGTACGTTTACGCTCATACGAGCACACACGTGCATTCGGAATTCGGCATTCGGTGTGTGCCGTATTCAACATCGCTCCACATACACACGTAAGTAGATTGTTGAGCTAGCATGAGCACGATGTGTGTATGAATATTCCAACTCCAATATAATTCCCTTATTCTTATGTCTTGCGTCTGTTACTTGTTGTTGCTGTTGCTGTTGCTGTTGCTTGTCCGCATATATACACATGTATACATATTTTTTTTAAATATAATTTTTCATCTCATTTCGATGTTGTCGCTCGTTTCTTCGCATCGCATTCGAATTCTCTTTTTTTCCCTTCCTGTCGATTTCTGGTTTATACTATTTCACACATACAATGCTGTCCCGTTTTTCCCTGTCCTTGTCTAACGCGCGCTCTCGTTCGTCGCAACTTTGCTTTTGCCTCGCTTCGCAACACGAGAATCACCGAGGACCGTTGATGTGTGTACACAGAAAATTTTTCACAACTAGTTTATACTTATGCCAATACACAAACATATATATATATATATACATATACGATATAGAGCGCTCAAAGCACACCACACACAACTCACACAGTACACACTATGCTCACAACACACCGCTCTCTCTCACATATAACAGCAGCCAGAGCAAGCACACACAGCGAGAGAGCGCGAAACATTTGACTGACGTGATTCTCGGACTTTGTATGTACCGTCTCGTTGAGGCATTCAGTCATCAACTGATACTACTCGAATCAAATTGATTGCACTGCTCGAAATAACTGAACGCCAGTGTATTATTGTTGCGCGCTGTTCACAAACTCTATGTTTTCGCTACGCCACGGTACGGAAAGGCAACAGTTTTTTTTTTCTCGCAGTGGTCTTCATATTAATTGCGAATTCGCACACAATCTATTCGACGGAAAATAACATTCGAAATAAAACAAAGTAACAACATTTCAAATTTAAAAAAAAAATAAATAAAATTGAAGAAAAAATCAGAAAAAAAAAACACATTTATGCAGTACATCTGAACAACGAAGAAGAAGAAGAGAAAAATATACGAACGATCCACACGATAAATGCATTAAAAATAAAAACATTGTCGTCGCCGTCGTGGTCGTCAAGCGACACATTTTCACGCGCCGTGTTTTTGATTCGGTTCACAAACAGTGTGCACTTTGCAGTTTTTGAAAGAAAATTTCATTTGACTCTTTTTTTGATTTGGTTTTTCAATTTTAAATTATTTGTTACTGTTAACATTTGTGCACACATAACGCGATCTGCAACAGCAACATCGACAGCTACATCAACACCAAGCAAAACGAAACTGCACAAACAACAGCGGTTACGCGGCGGTACAGTGTATTTACATATGTGTATGTTTTTGTTGAATGTAATTTTTGTTTTTCTGTTTCTGTTTCATGAGTTATCGTAAGTTCTTCGGGGAATGATCAAAGTTTTGTAAACGAAAATTTGTTAGAGTTTAATTGGACAAAAATAGAAAGAAGAGCAAGAAAGATAGAGAGAAAGAGAAAAAAAAATGAGCAGCGCAGTTCGCTAATCATGATTAAGCCATACGAATAGATTAAATCATACTGTGACATTTAAAATGCAATAGTTAAACACAACATGCGTAACTTGAAATATATATTAACCTGAATGATTGCGACCGATTAAAAACAAGCACCCAAGATGTATCGAATGTAATATGAATTTAAAAAAAAAACACACACACACACATCAAAAACACACCGAGATATTTCGTTCAATGCAACACGTGCACAACTAAACGTCATTTGCGACGGTGCGATAAAACGCTTTGAATGAATAGAGAGAAGAAAAAAATCGAGGTTGAATGTGCATTGAGCATGGCTGTTGTGTTTAGAGCGTTGAACAAAAAAGGAATATATTTAATATCTATATATATATATATATATATATATATATGGTGGACAGGAGAAAAATGTGCTTTGGATTGTGCAAGCCAGAGGATCAAAGCTTGGTGCGCATCAACATTCGATCCTACTATCACACAAAATATCAGCACGATCATCGTCGTCGTCGTCGTCGTCTTCATCACCATCACTATCATCATCATCATCATCATCGTAAATATGTAGTTTTGTTGATTTTTCTTATACAGTTTTGCATTTGGCATGACGTTACTATCAATCAACTAAATTGGGATCGAGAGAGCACCGCCAACTACACCACATGAACAGTATAATGAAATAAAAATGAGAGAGAGAGATAAACGAACGATATAAACACGGTGAATAGAGAAAAATATTCATTGTTGTCATTGTGCTTACTTGATTATTAGTCATTTCGATTTGTCCGTGTGTATTTTGTGCGCGCTCGGTGTGTGTTTGCTGTTTTCATGATATTTCATTTTGAATCTTCAGCAGTGATTTAATTTGAATACTTAATATGAGTTGACTTACAAAGTTGCTGTGAAAATTTAAACAGGTTTTTTTTCTCTCTTTATTTTAATGGTCAAACTGAATCGGACTGTGGAGTAGCGCCAAAAGAGAGTAACAGAGAGATAAAATGGAAAAAAAGAGGGAGAGAAAGAGAAAAGGAGAGACAGATGAATGAGCAAAAACAAACTGTACACATTTTAAGTATATAAATGCACGAATGCAATGTAAATAGTAAATGCATCACATCGAGATGTTTCTCTTTCTCTCTCTCTCTCTGTCTGTCTCTAGCTTGGCTCGGTGCTGTTGCATTTTTAACTTATGTCGGCAATCGACTCAGTGTCTGTATACTATAATTTGGCGTTATTTAAAGGAATTGCATACAAATTGCTACTTACTGACAGACGATTTTTTTCAAAGTTGGCATCCGTGTTTTCTTTTCATTTTTTGTTGTTGCTGTTGTTGTTGTAAGTTCGATCATCATTATGCTGTCGATCATTTGCATCCAACAATCGTATGGTGTGTTCAATTTAGTTTTTCATTTTCGTCTTCGTTTCAATTTTTTTTTTTTGGTTTTGATGTACATTTCAAATGCGATCACGAGAATGATCGGTATCTCGATCGGTCCAAATTGGACTGAACTGCACACAAAAATTCAAAGGTCAAGTGCCGAGAAAAGAAGTAAAAGAATTTCAAAGCATTCAATTGTGTGTGTGTTTTTTGTTTTTGTTTTTTTTTCTTCTGTAATTTTTTCTGTTGTTGTTGCACTTTGTTGCATTGTTGTTTGGTCTGTGAATAAGTTACAGTTTGGATTCTATGTTCGCATGTGGAGTTCACATTGTGCTAAATACATGCAAAACCGAGCGCACAAAAGCGCAACATTAAATAACATACCCTGATTCAATTTGTTTGCAGATCTATCGGTTTGGACAAGTTTGAAAGTTATTCGAGAGAGAGAAACAAGACCGCAGAGCTTCGCTTCGCTCCGCTCTGCGTTCTTGAGTTTTTAGTTACTTAATCTATTTTGTTGTTTCACAACAAACTATTTTTTGGCGCACTACATGAAATGTATTTCATCAAAATAACTTTGAAGTTATATATTTATTTGCAAAATGAATTACAAGATCTTGGTTTTATTTCTTTTTTTGAAATATACTGCCTTCCCGTGTGCAAATAAAGTGACTGACAGTCACTCAGTTTTATTTAGCTGCAAATAACTAAAACTGGCTAAGTTGATTGAATTCAAAAATGTTGTATAGAAACAATCACTTTTAGTTATTCTTTCAGCCAGTCGTCTAATTTCGGACTTTTTGGCGACTAGATGACTATAATTGAAGTTGACTTCAGTCGAATATTTACTAATACTTTTAGTCAGTGATAGTCAGCCAAAAAGTCCAAAATTAGGCGGCTGGCTAGTCAGTCACAAATTTTTCAAACAGGTTTGGTTTAAATTAAATAAATAATATGAGCATAGAATCGAAAGTCACTTTAATTCTGTTCAAGACCCAGAAAATACTGTACGAAAAAAGCTTGAAGTAATGTAATTTTTTAAAAAACATTTTATCATAAAAATTTGATTGGCGCTTTGAGTTATTATGCACTCATTTGTCGTTACTGGCACTGTTTTAAATTAAATAAAAAATATGAGCATAAAATTCAAATTCACCATAATTTGTTTCATCACTCAAAAAGTATTAAGAAGAAAAAGCAGATTAATAGCTCTACATTTCATGTAGTGCTAAAAAGAGCGTTAGCTACGGCAAATTAAACACATATTTAAAATATCTTTTGATTGAATGAGATTCGAACTTAACATTCAACGTTGCGCTTCGTGTTCCTCAAATATATATGTGATACTCAGGCGTAGATGTACTTAGTTTCGCCAATTTGTTCCATAATTCTGTAAGAGAATGAACGTGTTTGCCGTTTGAAGAAATTAAAGAAAAAAGCACAAAAATCAACCAACAAGAAAAAGAAAAGAATTTTTAGGTGATTAGCCGTATGCGCACAAAATACGTCGACAACAAAAACCGGTTTCGGTGGAAAATCAATGAAAAGCGCAATGATGGAAGTGCGCACAGGGGAAAAGAAAATACTTCTTATTGCACACTGACGTCGTTTCACCGACGAAACAGTATGTAGTAATTAAAATTTATAAAAACACACATGGCAACACGCGCGCATCACGTTCGCAGCTTTTAAAATGTATTCCATTCAATTGGATTCTTTTTGCTTCACAAATATAATAGAGACGAAGGGGGGGAAAAAATGAAAAGAAGAAAGAATGAAACAATAACAAAAAATTTATGCATATTTATTGGCTACTCAGAACAGAAACGATATACATACATATGTATATAATATATATTAGATTTGATGAACACACGATATACGTACAGCGACAGCTTAAAATCCAAGCCTACAGTCTGTCTAATGCAATACATGCCAGTACATGGCTAATACAACTATGAACTCTTCAAGACCAATTATCGGAATTTTGAGAAAATGCTAACGTACAAAACGAAGAAAGAGTAAGAAACACAGCCAGAGTGAGAGAGAGAGAAAGAGAAAGAGAGAGAGGGAGAGAGAGAGAGAGAGAGAGAGAGTGAAAGAGAGAAAGAAAAAAAAGCGTGCATGCAAAATAGACCGAAAAAGACCGAAATTATGGAGAAAAAAAACTAGTCATCAAAGCCACACAGCAATAGAAATTCAAATGCATTCATTGAACCAGCGAAATAATGCCAATTATTCAACAATCGTCCGACTTATAACGGTCTATAACTCTATGTGTGTTACAGCCATGCAACTGTATGCATTACGGGAACAAATAATACTTGAAATGACAACAGGAAAAGTATCCACATGCAAATATTATTATAATATGTACGTCGTTTCTTCTCTCTCGTTTTTTTCTGTGTCCTTTACGTTAATTTCTATTGTTAATATTGATTCGCTTTTATTTTTCTTGCATGGCTTATCTTCCAATACAATTAGCCCTTTTGGTGTTCGTCTTCACATAAATCCTGTCTCATATTCAAGTTTTGTTTTATTCATACGGATGAGGATTTAAAATAAGCTTATGCTGATTTCTCCACCGATCGCGCAGAATAAGTGCAACTCTTAGAGACCGAGAAAATTCCTCATAGAAAGTTCATGACGAGCACATATTAAGCACAATTATTGTCCAAACGAAGCACATCCAGCCCATGTTAACTTTTCGCATTCGTCAGTTAAGGTTTCGCATTCGTCAGTTAAGGTTTCGCATGCATTTTCTTGATCACATTTGTGGCTGAAAAAAAAACAAACAAATTGGTTCGATTTGAAATTGATAGGAACCATCTTTTCAATGCATCACAATCGTTGTTATAATTTATTTGTGAACGCTGGCACTGCGTTCAGTTTTGGCTCATTGGATGTATTTTTCTTTCATACATTGGTTGTTGTTTTTTTCTTCGTCGTACTGAATTCATTCCATTTCTATATATAATTCACTAAATGAATATTGCGATTGCGGAAAAATATAAGCTGAGCATTGCACTTGCTGTGATATAGATTCGAATATTATAGACCTATATGCATATATGTTTGCATAGATATTACACATATTAAGACAAGCGAATTGAGTGTGGTCGAAATGTCGTCTTCTCGTTCGCTCTCTTTCTCTTTGCTCGTTTTTATTTTATCGTTATCTACTTCTATCGCGTTCTAAACAAATACAATGTATTTGCGAGCAGCTAAAAGACTTCTTCATTTCAATGCGAACACAGCACAGAGAGAATGAAGGAAGGAAGAAACGAACGAACACGAAAAAAAATAGCAACAACATTGTATGACATTATAACATACTTACAATATCATTTCTCGCCTCTCTTTAATCGCCGTTGCTCATCTGACTTTTCATGTGTGCGAGTATTGACGTATCGTAACGGCGTGCACATTTAACATTATCAATCGAATCGAATAGTCGTACGTGTGGTGGACACGTTCTACGCTAAACAAAATAACAGAGTGTGAATACAACGAAAAATAAGAAGAAAAAAACCCAGCGCACAGCAAAATATGAGCAACAAATTCAAGTACAAATATCGCATACCTACTAACAGATGAATTTTGCACTGTAGTATGCGAATAGCATATCTGCCTGTATTTATATATTAATCAATTTTTTTTCGGTTGCTTCTCTGCTTTTATCACGCCCGACCATGCCGTGATAGTGACAAGTGATTTTTTGTTGTTGCTGTTGTTTCTTTTCACACAACTTTTCAAACATTTGAACAGAACAACAGCAAAAAACTAGAACAACAAACGCAGTGAAAGAGAGCGAAAATCCAGCAGAACAAATGCCAGAGCATAGCGCTAAGACAAACAGACAGAGGAAGGGCAGTTGAATAGAATTTCATAGAAAAAAAAACTATAACAACAAACTTGCTAGGCATATAATCAAGTGGTATAATGTATTCAGTATCATTACCCCTGACTTTGTAATCCTAGTTATTCGCTTGAAAAAATCGCTAGCACCGTGAATGAGCGACGCGCGCGCTTTACGCTTTGCGACGACGACGATGAACGCGAATTAGAAAAAAGAACTGTAGCGTGCTGCATTGTATAATAAAAAATACAAGCAAGCAAGCAGGCCGACAAGCAAATAGACAACAAAATCGACAAACAGACAGACGTATACAATATTCGGATGCAATTCACGATTTGCGAATCACGACTCTCGCAATCGTTCAATAATATTGTCTTCTTTTTTCCTTTCATTCTTGCAATCGACTCATCTTTAAAGATTATACGCCTAATTTGTCAAAAACAAATGTACACATACACATCAACAGTTAGCGAATTATATACATCAAACTGGACAACGAGTACTGAACTGTAATATATTTCTTCTTATTCCTCTTCTAGGTAGTGATTTCGCGCAGTCAGAATTAACGGACAACGAAGAGCAGTCAACAAGAGAGTTCGTCGCATCAAAGAACGTATGCTATACGTTCTTTGCAACCAATTTTTTTTAACTACTTTAACTTCTAATTCTTTCCTCTCACCAAATTGACAAATCAAACGGCGGATTTTCGGACTATTGAAACGGAACGTAGAAAGAGGGAGAGAGAGAGAGAGAATAGACGGAAGAAACCAGTTGAAACGCATATAAACATATATCTTTTTGAAATCATATAAGTTAAGTCGTCGTCTGAATGCCATCGGAAGACAGTTGGAACGACATCAGAGACATGTCGGACTCAGAAATGATGGATTCGAAGAACGATATATGCGGCACATCGAATTCCAATTCAGCATCCACATCATCACGAACGCCACCGAATTGTGCACGATGTCGAAATCATGGCGATAAAGTTGAATTAAAAGGCCATAAACGATACTGCAAATACCGTTACTGTAATTGTGACAAGTGCAATTTGACGGCCGAACGACAACGTGTTATGGCATTACAAACGGCCTTGCGCCGTGCCCAGGCCCAAGATGAAGCGCGTGCACTTCAGATCGGTTTTGAATCTGATCCAAAAGTTCGGACAACGGCAGCACAACCCCTTCCGACCGCTTTAAGCGTTCAATATGCGTTCAGTAATTTGAGCAAGTCAAGCAAAAAAGATGACACACATTTCCAACAATCGCCACCGCCACCTCCACAGAATTCAGCGGTGTCTGTGGCTGCTGCTGCTGCAGCAGCGGCGGCCGCCGCCGCAGCCAATCGATCTCTGGAAGAGCAATGTGACTCCTCATCGGCCACCACAACATCATCGGCTGGTATTGTCGTACCGATTCCGATGCAGCGAGCCAAAATTGGCTCGTTACATCCACCCGTCAGCAGTCATACGGTTCCACCTACCGGTAAGTTCTATTTGCACATTTTATGTGTATTCGTTGATATCAAAAACGGTTTTATTCCAATTCCAACTAAGCCGACCAAAATACCATTTTATTTTTTCGTTAGCTATCCCAATATTCAAATTAACAGTCTAATTTTGTTGACTATCAAATCATGCGTTTAAATACTTTTCCATTTTGACCAATAACACAATTCGATGTGAATTGTGATGGCGTGTGCATGATCTTGTCGCTCATTCTACATTGTAACCAATTGACACTCGAAAGAAAAGAATCCTAAACGAAAAAAACAAGTCACCATGCCAGCTGCTGATGATTATGACAAGAGCAATATAATGATAAGTACGCAACGGCAATATAATGTGATTTGATCTAATTACTTCGTTTAAAAATATACTCTGTGATTATTATGAGTGAAGTGTGCACACATATAGGAAATTTGAGTGTTAACCATTGATGTGCTAAGGAGAATTTAGTGAACTCGTGCCATTGCAGAATTGAGATCTGCGATAAATAGCTCCATTTTAAATTGTTATTTTTGAAATTGTACTTGAAATTTTCGGCCAAACTGTGCATACTTTGTTTGTGGTATTTTGCTGTTCTTGTTGTTGTTCGTGCTAATCTTTATTGTGATTAAAGTTAAGGCAAATCTATTAAGTACATATTGAATATGTGGTGTTGTGCGAACACATAAAGTATATTCACCAATATGGTGTTAACATTCATGGCATTAAGGCCGATTAATGCACCGTTATCACTCAGCAAATATCGGCAAATACATGTGTTTCTGAGGCGAATGACTGAGTGCGAATGAGTGCGATAGAGAGGAAAAGAGCCAGCGATAGAGAGGAAGATAGAGAGAGAGAGAGTGGCTCAAACAAACAGATATATGACGGAGAACGAGCGTGTGAGCGATGAGTCGAAAAGAGTTGGGGTGTAAGGAAGCAATGAAGCAGTAGGGCATGCAAAATAAAATCACAACAAATATTTCTCTCTCTCTCTCTCTCTGTCTCTCTCATTGATAACACTTCTCTACACATCAACGGGGGCCCTTATTCATTAGATACAATTATCAAAACCGAATGAATGTGGGAATCAGCATAGGTAATTGCGATTAGGCATGTTGTTTGTTGCATAGCACGCATTATTGTAATTTTGCATTACGGCAAAATGTAATTAATACATTTCAGAAATGTAAATGAAAAGCATTAAAGTATGCGGCTTTTCAAAGGGCCAGCCAATATAATTTCAATAAAGCTAGTCTTGAATTGAACATCATTTTACCTGCTCATCATCGCACTATGAATCAATGTGATTTGAATTAGTTTTGAGGCATAAATGCTCAATTTAATGGAGTTCTGATTATTTCCAAATGAGTTTTGCCACATACTTTAAAACGCATCAAGAGTTTCCCACTTTGCCTCATTATGTATATACCTTTGGATATGTTTATTAAACCGCACACAACTTTCAACACCAATGGTGGTGGGGCACACAATTTAAACGATTTATCAAAATGAATTTGTATACACATGTATATATCATTTATTATTATCTTCGTGATTAAGAACATCACATTATTGTATTGGCTGTCGAATTAATAAATTTATAAATTGTTGACCAAACAAAACAACGCAAATATACACACATGCATATGTAAATGTATGAATACAAATATTGTTGAAACCCCGATTCGCATCACAGATGCTCACCTACCGCGCTCTATCTTCTTCGTCAGAATTGCAACTGCTTAGCAGCTTATCTTGTGTGCACATTTTTTTTTCAGTATTGCATTTCACATTGGAACAAATGTCGTCAGTCCAGTCAAAATTGTTGCATAGTGTTTGTTGATCATGCAAAAATGGAAAATAAAAAGAAAGAAAGAAAGAAAACAACAGCAACAAAAAGAAACAAACAAATCCATCGCATTCTATGTAATGCATATCATCAGCTCAGTGGCGCGTTCAAAACCGCAGTTCTGAAAACGGTCAATTTCGGCAGTCTTCATCCACATCCTATCATTGGAAAATCATATGATTGGTTGCCATATACCACAACATAAATAATAGCGTCGGCTTATGCACTCATTGAAATATCGCTGCATTTTAATTCGAGTTCACCGTTAAATTCAAACTATCGTTTAGTAACAAAACATTGGAAAATCTTCAATGATTACTATATATGTACGCATACAGTATATCGACTAGATGTATAAATAATAACCAATATTTTTGATTGAAATTATTATTCAATTGGTTGATTATACTGCGGTGCTTTACCGTCAAAGTTATACGAGTGATTTTCATCGGCAAAAGTAGTTGTTGTTATTGTGGAATTTGAAAAAACAACTACGTACACGCACACACACACACATGCATGCCAATATATTTCTATTTCGATTTCGATCGCATTAAAAGCCATTGTTTTATAAAAGAAAAAGTGCATGAATTCGGTTTAATTTCTTTTCATTCTGTCTTCGAAAAGTGATTTTCCGTTAGCAAGAAACGACCATCAAACCCGTCGCCACCATGATCAATTGGTGTAGCACGTAGCTCACGTAACGTTTATCTCTAATATTATGTATCAAGTTAAAATTGAATTGACTACTTAGCAGGCTCATGAGTGGCCCCTTCAGAACATCGTCCTTTAAATCCAAAAGCAATGCATACACCATTTTCATCATTCATCTATATATGAACACACACACACACACACCTCTGATTACATATACATAAAATGCATATGCCTAAATGAAATTGTAAATTCGAAGCGATATTCTGATTTCACCGAAAATAGGCCCATATTCGCCGTACAACACATGGAAGAGGCAAAATCGCCATGAATGTACCAATAATGTACATGCACATACTTATCGCGTTTGGTAATGTGCAACGGACGGTTTAGATGCTCTTAAGTTATTAAATCGAACACATAAGTCGAATAACTTAATAATAAGAACGATTTAAGCCAGGATGTTTGTGGTTTTTTCCACATGAATGTGGTTAAAATATATTAGGAATGTGAAATCGTAATGTCTCTCTTGCTTCCATAAATATCACGGGTGTCCAAAATTCAAAAGAGAGATCAAGAGCGAGAGTATAGTTGAAAGTGCACGCGGTCTATTTTATGTTTGAATTGCATGATTTGAATTTAGGCAAAACTAAAGTATACTCTTTTTTTTCACAATCCCCAAGCAAATAGCTAATATAGTAGTGCAATAACAGCACCACCAGCAACAGCAAAACCAACAACAAAAGCAATTCGTACATCAACATCAGTCATATATGAATAACAGCTAAACTGTAAATGTGCATCCACGAGGAGGCTGCAGCATTATGATTGTTATATGCTCCGCTTGTTGCCGACACATACGGTGTAGTCAGTTTGAAGTGGCAGCATGTGTATGGCAAACACATTCGCACCAATCAGACAAATAAACAATCAATCGGCATAGATTTTGTTGCTGTTGCTCTTGCTATTGTTGTGCTCTTCGTATTTCTCTCTTGCACGTTTCAGTTTCATTCCGATTGAGTACCCAAAATATTTACAATAATGAATTTAATAATGATAATTTGGCGAATTTGATACCTTCAGTTTATTTCCACTTAGCGCTCGAGCCAATTCGAAGAAAAGGCATTACAAATCGAGAAAGAAAGAGAGAGAAAAAGAATACATAAAATAAAACCGAAGAACGAAATAACAAAACTCATGCGATATATTGTGGTTTTCTTGGCTGTCTATCGATGTTGATTTTCAGCAATGTTCTCTCTCCGTTTATTATACATATCTGGGTTAAAATAATTGCCGTCGAGTATATATATATATGGCAAAGAATTGAATAAACAATGCATTGTTATATTTAGTATCTTAAGTTTTCAGTTTTCGTGCTTATTCATGAAAAACCACTTGAAAAGGAAGCCAACTAAGGCGATTTCGAATCGACGAAGAAAGAAAAAACCGAATGTGTTAAAACCGCTTACTTGGCTATACACAATTTTGTTTGATATAAACAAATTATCGTTGTATATTGATCATCATGATGGGAGTAAGTCGCCGGCCGAATATTCATTGTTTGGATTAACATTCGTTTTGTGTTTTGTATTTTATCGATGCCCATTCGTTCATACAGCAATATTTCGTTGAAAAAAATCATTTTAAAATTATTAATGTAAACTAAAGGCGGTGGTTGTTCTTAGCGCTGGTGAAGGACAGCTTTTTTTTAAGTACATTTTTATTTATTTTTTTTTCGCTGAAAAGGTTACTTATTCTCATAAACAAAGGCAATTTATTTAGAGTGCACAAAAGCGAATAATTACATTTAAAATGTAATATGGAATTTGGAACAAATAATCACTTCATGTGTGATTTGACGCAATAGAGATTGATCCACTTTCATTCTGTGAACACTTTATTTTTTAATTTGTCTCCATTTTTCGTTTTCGTTTTCGTTTTCGTTTTCGTTCGTCGTCGTTGTTGTTGACACGACAACATTTTCAATGTTTTCATTGCTCCAACATTTTAAACAACTCCATTCACTCTTTCGTCTGTGTGAATGCATTTGATTGTAATATTTCTCCAAATTATTTCTTAATAAACTGTTGAAATATTGTTTATAGAATGAATCGTGCCCGGATGTGCGATTCATTTTTAGCCAAAATAATACTGTGTGTTTTGTATACAGATATTGTGTGATCTTTGGAACCATTTGGAAAGACGCATTTTTATTTTTTATAACATAAATATCCATATTTAACTGATTGTTTACTTGAAACAAATCAAAATCGAAACAATTTTTTGTTCACAGGAATTAAATTCCTAGAATTTGTATATTCGCTGCGCGTGCCAACTGTTTTCATGTCAAAATTATGTCTGTACAATTGCAGGCCAACAGCTAAACAATTTAACACTTGTGCTTCGAAAGACACGTGTTTTTTTCTCATTGTTCACCTGCCAATCTCAATGCCGAAAAGTGATTGTTGATAATGTGGTTTTTGTCATTTCGCTTAAAGAATGTCGCCATAGTTTTGGGCGGTTTTCCCTTTTAACACCTTTCAATCTACATTCAGATTCAAATTGTCCCATATTTTCACTTCATTCTACACATCTGCTTGAAAGAATGAAAACAAAAGACGACGTGCACGGAAGGAAAGTAAATTAATTGAATCATGGAATTTTGCTAAGAACAAGGTATCAATTTCAGTTGATGTCGGCATATTTCGGATGACTACTCTTTTCTTTGTGCATTGATATCGCACATGAGAAAAGAGTTGGGTTGTTTTACGAATTTTTTTAACATTTGGCCGAAAATATTTAATGTATGCATCAACCACAGTCGAAATGCTTTAAGTCCTTTCATTGTTGAACTTCAATTACCGTCGCTTCTCTTTTTTTTTGTTCCCTCAACCTCAACGTTGTCGTTGATTTTTCTGTTGTTCTGTGTTCTCTTTCAAAGCTTGGATCTCGTGTGCGGCGCGAAGTCGGTGTTGTGGTTCGACCGTCAGAGAGATGTCAATGATTTAGATGGTAATAACACTTAAACGGAAAATGTACGATGCACACCATGAGAAACAAGACTATATAAACACAGCGTATAATTAATAGAGCCTGCGGCTAAAATAGCTTGAATAGAAAGCAAGGGATCAGTTGGAAAACATTGCATACATTCTTTTCTCTCGCCACTCTGTACGCTCTGCTCTCTGCTTCACCCGTTCCAACTTATGAACTCAATATTTAGCACTGTTGAATATTGATGTTGCACAATGTTACAGTTTTTGCAATCAGTTAATTTGCTCAGATTTTGTTCTCCATGCACGGCGGAGACAGAGAGAGAGAGAGAGGGAAAGAGAGTGAAATCGGTGTTTCCCTATGGCTTTACGTGTTTATCAATCCTAATTTTCGGTTCGTTTTGTTCTGAACACCACGGAATTGATGTGTACTGCTGATTTGAAACAATATGCAACTAATAAACTGGTGGAACAAGCGAAAACATTCGAATTTTAATTTGGTTATTAGAAAAAATGCACGTACTCAATTGTATATGAAATGCAATTCGTTTGTCCCATCGTGTGTTACACACAAACACCTATGAGCGATGGAAACAGTCGGACGGAATACCAAATTAATGTGCCTTTCATATGCAGTGTGTATTGTGAAAACTCATTAGAGCACCTATTTACAAGGAAAACTACGTTTTTTTTTCCCTCCAGCACTGATTTTAACACGAACTTTTCGTTTTGGCATTGGCATCCATCGCATCACAACAGAGGGCGAGAGCGAGAGTTTCATTTCCACCGTTTTCCTTACCTGAATTTGGTTCTTATCAAAACTTGCCATGGCAAGTGATGATTTGAATTGGCTCTGAAAAAAAAATTTTACTCTGCTTAACTTCCAATTGAAATGAAAGGGGAAAAAAATGAAGTACAACACACACACACACACAAACAAATCATACTTTTAAACAAACTAAAACTTTCCGCAACATATCGACTGTACTTTCTTTTTGATAAACGTTGGAAAATACTGATTTCAAGCATAGCAACAAAATGCAAAATGTATATCATCATATATTCATGGGCATGTTCTTCGGTCGATGAAATGAGAACAAGTATCAATCAGCATACGGTAGACATAAGAATGGAAAAATTGATCGAAAATCGCATGCAGTGATGCCTGTCGCCGAGTTGAGTTTTGAACGATCCATACTCATGAATACACAGTGAAACATTTGAAAGAGAAAAAAAAAGAAATGCTGCTATGGAATCATGGTTTTCATGAAGATTCTATTCTTGGTCTTCTTCTGGCGAATGTGAATTTATTCGGAACGTCATTGAGAAAAAAAAGAAGAAGAGAAAAAGTTGCAATTATTCAAATTAATTTGATGTTTATTAAGCATTAATATTCGGTTCAAAAAACCGACATTACTGCAACGCAACGCAACTGCTCTTTAAAATGATAAAATGTTAATCAAAAGATAACGCCAATAAACAATCATCAATTTTCAATGTTCTGCTTGCTCACACGTTTAAGCTTCGTGCTTCGAAACATCTTTTGGCATTTTGTACGGCACTTCTCTCCCAAATGAACCATTTGCGGAGATATCCAGTGTACAGCGGAGCTGTGCGGAGTTCGGCGGAGATACCGTACATACGCTATACGTGTGAGCGAAATAGCACTCTTTGCTGTGTTTACATTTCTATTGTTCAATACACATCAAAGTAGCCATGAGCGCATTGCTTCAGATATAGTGTATGTATGGCATATCCGCCGAACTCCGCACAACTCCGCTGTGCACTGAATTTCTCCGCAAATGGTTCACATGGGCTCTTTGTGTCCGTGTCGTTGTTGACAATGTAACGATGTTTGTGTGTATGTTCATTTTGAATCATTTTCTTCTTCTTCTTCCATCATCGCGAAGTGAATTTTATATGAAAGATGTGTCACATTATGCAAAATAGTAGCACTCACGTTGTAGTATTTTATCACGCTTCAGGACAAACGTTTAATCAGTCACAAATGTTCCACCGACAAAACATTCTGAAGTTTTTGATTGACGCATCAGAAAAAAAGGTCGCGAAAGAAAGAAAGCAAGTAAACATTTTTTATATTAAAATAAGATCATAATTTTCAGAAAATTACACCTGGTGTGCATTCCACCTTAAATTACGCTCATTCAATGCAAACATTCTATATCAATAGTTGATACACTCAATCAATGGGTTCGAACTGAATCACAATAGCAAGATGACTCACTTACAGAGATGTATCGCATTGAAATTACTTGATCATGCCCAGTCAAATTTCATGCATTTGTTTCATTTTGTTGTTGTTGTTGTTGCGGTTTACTTAATTTGTTCAAATCGATTTGAGCAAAACTGCAACAATTAAGAGGAGGCGTGTTTTGATGAATTCGCATCCAGCAAAAAGATTTGCTCGATAAATCGTGTGTGAACCGTTTGCTGGTCAAATTATAGCAATTTTGCAAGTGATTAATATCGGTAATGCGTTTTTTTTCTCTCTCACACCTTCATAGAGTTTTCCGTTTAACAATAATTTTTGTTTTGCCTAACCGCTGATTATTTCGCTTCTTTACTGCCCGTAAGAATGAATGGGTGTAACACCCGATGGTGTGGAGTTGATAAGCGAGATCTGTTACCGATCAAGAGATTTTGATAACTCTTCACCCCCCCCCCCCCTTCCGAATAAAAGCGTAACTTTTCAATCGGATGCCCGGAAGCAAACACAACTCTTTTTTTGACCGCTTTGTATTTTTTAGCTGCATCGTAGATTATTGCGTACACACACAAACTTTATGCATAATTTATTGAAGTCAATGTGAACGAAGAGTTAAATATGGTGATTTTAATACTCAACAACTATACATATAATCAATTCGTATAATAAATTGTGATTCGATTTCGCTATGTAAATTTCTTTGCAATGACAATTTTATTATTTATAGTATATTTTTTTCTGCTCTATCATTACCAGTTGCAGTGTTTTATTTTTGTTTTGTTCGGCCTGTTATTTATTTTTTTATATTTCATTTCAATTGATTTTGTTTTGGCCTTTGTTAACGTTGTTGAATTTTATACTATGTGTTTTTACAAATAATTATACTTAATGAGAATTCGATGTTAGCTGCACAGTAGATATATTCAAACATTGTATCCGTACAAAATACAATACAATACATGATAATTATAAATGAGAAATCAAACACGAACATTAAAATGCACAGTAACAATATAATAATGAAAAATTAAAGCAATGACGATGACGATGACGATGATGATGACGACGACGACGACGACGACGACGACAACAGCAACAACAAAAAACGAGCAAAAACAATTATATTTCATTTCATATGATGATTTGAATCCTTGCTAAATGTAATTAATCAATGAATATGCATCTCAAATGAGATGCATTCGCTGTCTCACATTTGCGTTGTGCATTCAGCGGTATAGCCAATTCGAAACATTGGGACAAAGTGACCTTTTTTTCCATACTTAAGCTCAAAGGACATTACGCCAACAAAAATGTTCTGCATTATGTGCCATTATGACAAAGTGAGTGTGAGAGAAAGGCAGAGAAAAAAAAGAGAGAGAGAGAGAGAGAGAGAGAGAAGCAAAAAAAAATCGATGCGTGTCGTGTTTCCATTTATGTGAATTAAAACTTTTTACATTATTTAATTGGATTTGGATAATTAGCACTGATTTTATACAACAAAAGAGTACCGAATTGTATCGTTCTTTTTTAAACAAAAAAAGGTAGTACTACTACCCACTCTACTACCGTGTGACTTTTTCTACTCGCGAATATTTGCGAATGGATCCGATCAAATGCGATTCGACACATGATCGGCGCAAAGTATTTATTTCCCGGCGTTTAATTTTTTCTGGATCGAAACTATAGAAGTGTTTAGAAAACCATAAATAACACATTCAAACCACCCAAGCACTGCTTTCGATCGTATATTAGCCAACGATCAAAGTATCTTGTCAAGCTATTTTTAATTGCCGCTCACAATGAAGAACGACATGAATCTGTCTTATGCTTCAAAATTGGTCGATTAGACAGCTACCACAACGACAAAAGCCGATTTAATGAATGAGAAATTAAGATCATGAATGCTTGGCGCTTTTTTTCTCTCGATCAGCCACAATCTTGTTGATTATTGATTGGTTTGTACGAGAAAAAAATTATCGCATAACCTATAACAATCTTAGATAATCTTTTTTTTTTAATTCCAATATGAAAACATGCAAAATACTTTTTTTCTTCAATTTTTTGCTCATTAAAAAGCTCTCAATTTGTAATATGTGAAAATGTGGCTGCAATTAAATGTGTCTGCATTCGATTGCTCTGTTCAAACAACAAATCACGTCACTCTTGAGTATTTCAAAAACGAACGTCTAAGGTTCAATGATTTATTGAATTGGTTTGCGGCGATTTGCTTCCTTTCAAACGAAAATTGGTCGATCACATTGAAAAAAAAACACAAAGTGTTATTTTGCGGCTGAACTGACTCTACTCACTTAGGCGCCTGAATATTTTTTTAACGCAATTGTGGTGTAAAATTTTCATTGTTTGCAAATATCCACCTTACCATTGTTGAGTATAATTACAAGCTGATAATGAAAATTTTACACCGTGAATGCGTCATCAGGCGCCTGAGTTAGCAAAAGTTCAGCTCTCTCTTTATCTCTCTAAAAAAAGGCTTTGAAGAATGAATAAAAGAATCTATTTTAAGAATAAGACTGTAGCGAGAATCTTTCGCGTACAAAAAAGAATCTTCTTGGCTTTGACACAAAATCGTTTATATCAATGGCACTACGATCAGAAAATGTCTGTCCACTGCGGTGGCAATTGCGATAAAATTCCTAATGAAATTAATTGATTTGCTGAGCATTTTGACCAAGTCTGAACGATGCGTTGGATAAGGAGTGAGGTTTTATTATTTATTGGAACTTCAACCATGTATTCCATCCATGGCCGTGCGTTCGATGGTCCATTGCCTTGTAATACATATGCAATGATAATAATAATGACCTCGAGTATATTCTTTGCTCTGCATATTGGTAGCACGAATTTGTAGCACTCATACAATGTGCGCATATATACTTGTTTCGTGTTTACTGTGCAAAGGAATCCAAGAACAACGCTTTGTTCTGACAGTCAATTATTGTATCAGCGTTAAATATACGCATAAATATGGAAGAAGAAATCATTTGCATATTCATACAAACACTCATACACACATATATAGTTATGGAATCCAGACGGATTCGGTTTGGGAGCAACAAATTTCACCTAAAGATATATACAATTCATAAATCGAGAAGAAAACTACTTATGCACCAGCTTCAAAAAATGTTAACAATGCAAACATTTTGGCGAATACGATACATATGACTTTTAATTGTTGTGCGTATTTGAATATATTGGTCATAACACTGGCGGTGCAATGTTTTCTTCATCTGGGCAGATCGTTGCAAAAGTGGAAACACTTTTGTTATTCAGCTGTATCGAAAAATACAGCAAATATTTTCCATCAATGCTACGTAATTTGGTCGTCCAATGACTGTAATTATGAGTTGGGTACGCGATACCAATACAAAATCAATAACCACTGTAATCTGAAGTCTCTTGTTTGAATCATTTGGTTCATCATGAATTGTTCATGTTTTAACATTTCTTTCCATGGTGTGTATAGCTTTTGACGTTCATATTCAAAAAATATTTGCCGTCGTCAGTCGCAAATGAGTCGGTATAATGTGCTTAATTTAACAATGGCATAAATGCAAACGTTTGAGCATCGATCGATCGATCGGCAGGTGTGCGTGTGTATTCATTTCTCAATAAAAAAACTACGCTTCAAATATACCGCGTGTATTCCCTGCACACGCTATGTTTATACCATTTTCACGCTTACGCTTATTTTATACATGGATTAATGGATTAATGGAATAAAGCATACGGATAGAATACGCTAAGTCAAAGTATTCTATCTTATGCTTTGCATGCGGTTCACGCTAAAAATATGCCTTAAATATACCTTCGACTCTGTATTAAACTATGTATAAAATAAGCGTAAGCGTGAAAATGGTATAAACGTAGCGTGCGCAGGGAATACACGCGGTATATTTGAAGCGTAGTTTTTTTATTGAGTTGGATTCATTACATCTAAACACTCTTTTTAAAAATGAACATTGAAATATCGGCGCAAAATATTGTGCTCACTGAGTGAGAGTAGGTATCGGATTTTGTAATTAATGTTTGACAAATGAATAATTTGTTCACATTTGTTTCAGTATTATTTACATTAAAACCACATATTGTTCTATGAAAACGGATACTGTCAAATGGAAAAGAGCCTTTGGAAGGTGTCACCGTTCTATGTGTCAAGAAGAATTTACTCATTTTAGACATGGAGTAGTGAGTATAATGCGATCACTACAGATACAATCAAGAGAATCAACAAGTAATTTAACACTTAAAATGACATTGATATGTCGTGGTTACGATAGTATTTTCAGTTGTCGTTATGATTCAAACAATTGCTCATCATATCGATTTTCCAATCAAATCCCCATTAGAATCTTCACAGTGCTCTCACCTTTTTAGTTTTTTCTTCTTATTCTCGTGAATATTCATATGTTTGCCATTAAATAGTGGTTCGTGACAAACATTTTAATCAGGTGAAATGTTCCGCAGTTGTGCATCCATTTTAATATGGTAATAAGTTGCGCTCATTTTTCCTGAATAATAACAAGCACTGTAATGCCTCAATATCGAGAATGTATGTTTATGCGCTGTGTACGTGTTTAAAAAAAATCATTTTTTTCGGTGTCGCACGATATCAGTAATAAAATCAATTGTTTCCTTCAACCGTTACATTAAAAGTGTCTGTAATTTTGGATTGTCTGATTTTATTACTTTGTTTTGGCGCTTCTGGACGTGTGCGTACCTGAATATGAAGTCCTTGCCTGCGTATACATACGCGTGTCCAAATATGATCTTACATCATTCCGTATGTGCAATTCACTTTTTCTCCGCCGAATAACAATTTAATAATGTAATAATAGTGTGCAACACACACACACACTTACGCATTCTAAACTGAGAGCTATAATACCGCGAAATTTAATGTCTCGATGTGTGTGTATGTGTATGTGAAAAAAAAACCATGTCCGTTTAAAGTCGAGTTTCAAAAGTTGCTGTTCGCTCACAGTATATCGTGTTGCCCATTTCCAAAGGTGCGGTAATAGCTCGCGTGCGCTTGCTACTCACTCCGTGTCTTATCATGTTGCGCTCTAGGCCAAGTGTACATTGATGAATCTGAGTATGATGCGGCGCATATGCTGCGTGTGTGCGTGTGTGTGTGTGTGAGTGTATTGTACTGTTTTGAATGCTCTCTCGTCTTTTTTTTCCAAATTGTTTATCGAGACATCACTTTTGTGCACGCAATACCAAATATAATTATCTCAGTGGAATCGAATGCAGCAAAAAAGAATCCAAACGAAACAGGAACAAGGAGAAGAGAAACGGATTCCTCAATATTCACTTTGTAATAAATGTTTCATAAATGGCATGAAAAACAGAAGGATATCACTTCATATTCTTATCTTGTCAAAAATAAAGAGAGCCGAAACGAACATAGCGACGAAGAATACAAAAAGAGACCAGCAGATAAAAGAATAAGAAAGAACAAGCTTAACACAAGAGCAAAAAACTTTGGAAAATGCAACTTTTAATAAATACGTTTAATAATGATAATAATATTTTAATAATTATTGGTAATCTTTGTTGCGAACTTTTGTGCAACTGCAACAGTTATATTGTTATTATATCTGTTTTCTCCCTCTCTTTTTTGCCATTTGAAATGCCGGAGAAATACGCACCATGGGCAGCAATGCAAATCAATAGGAAAGGTAACCTAGGTAAAGAGAGAGAGAGAGAGAGAGAAAAGGCAGAACGTTTTCAAGCCGACGAAACGAAACACGCGACGATAAAAACGTGCAATAGTATGATAATTGCGTTGACTTTTGTATTGTTAGGCCTTTCTTCTTCGGTTTGACTCTCGAGATTCCTCCCAAAAACAATCACACACAAGAAACACAAATTATTTCTTTCGCCAAGTTAACATACGATCTCGTTGCTGGCTAACCTGGAGCACCGAGAATCAAGTACAATGGAGAACAGAAAAAAAAATCAGCCCATCCATTCGGCCAATTTTCCACAAATGACTACAAATGCAAAATGTTTATGTTGTATTCTTCTCTTGCTTCATTTCAAACAAAACAAAGTGAAGCATACACAGACAAAAGGAAGAGTAGATTTTTACGATCGCTCTGAATTCAATTGTGCTTTCTGTTCACCTGAATAAGAAGTGATCATAAAATCACGCAACACCATCTTTACCTCTCTCTCTCTCTCTCTCTCTTTTCATTCGCATTGTATATATTTTGTTACAAAGAGAAAATAGCACCTTATTTTGGTATCTGTTCTGATTTACCAGATTCATATTCGTTTGTTGTTGTGTTCTTCTCTTTATGCACCGTTTTTATCTGTAACACGAAACGAATGCATACCATTACCATTCCAAACGAACATTGATTTACATGGTTGCACCTTGTGTGTGTGTGTGTGTGTGTGTGTGTGTGTGTGTGTGTGTGTGTGTGACTTCAATTGGTCCTGCTTCCAGTTTTACATAATGACTTGCAAAAATGTTTCTTCGAATTATTTTCTTGCGCCCAATTATTTCCAACTCATTATTAGCACACAGCACACTCGGCGAAAGAGTGAGTGTAGAGAACACATGAAATTGATTTTATTAAACTGAGATTAAGCCATAATGCATTATGATTAATCATTATTAAATGGTCGTAAAATTATGAGAGTTCACGCACTCGTGCGCGCTACGCTATACTCTTTCTTATCTTGATATTGTCGACGAATATCGGTGAGCATGTTCTTTCGTTTTGTCTACGGAATTGTTCAAAACGAATGTTCAAAACTGAGAATGACCGTAAAAACGGATGAACAGAAGATGAGGAAAAAACAAATTGACTTCGTATGAAAGTTGATGTGAAGTGCAAACCGCACAAACACCGAAACTCAATTCCAACAAATCATTCATTGACATGTGAAGTGTTTCAAGATTAGTTCATGTGTTGCTTGGCCACACAGATGCGAATTATTTAATTACTCTAAAAATTAAACTTAAGCTGTTGCCGCTGGTTTTTATTTTCGCTCTGTTAATGTTGTTGTTGTTGCTGTTCTTTTTTTTCTCCACCTTTCTTCGAACACTTAATTCCGAATGTCACACACAAATGAAACGAAAACGATGGATGGATGAATGGTACGAATTTGGTATTGACGTATGACGAGTGAGTTCATGTCGATGAAAGGTGTTTTGTGTCGATACAAAATGCTTCCGTTTTCCCTGAACAACCGACTATGATTGCTCAAAATGTTGTAACTCGCCTTTGATGGTGCATATATGCGTATGAATGGATTCAGCTTTTTATTAATTAAGAGTCCAGTCTGACACGGCGTATAAATTTACGCTGTTGCTGCGGTAAATTTTCGGGGCAAAAATGTGACCAGTCAATAATTGAGTGACCTGTCTCAATGTTCACTGCACAAAATGGCATCCATCTCTTGCTTTAACATCAATTCTTAATAGTTACACATGTGCACCGTTGATGTTGAGTGTATTTAATTATTACGTTTTTTTTCGTTGAGCATTTTCGTAAAAGAAATACGAAGCACAGAAGAAATGAAAGGCTAGCAGGCATAAATGATTGTCCTAACATGTACAATGCTTCTGTAATTCTCCGTTCGGCTTGACTCAATATGTTTCAACTTGTAAACATGCAAATTATTTTATTTTTCTGCTTTAGTTATGACTCTATTTTTGACTGTGCATGAAAGAAGAAACAACGCTTTGTGTGCAACCATCCTGCAGCCATATTTACTGTGGCATCCATTTTTTTTTCCTAAACCCAAACCGTAAACTGTGATTGAAATTCAATGCTCAAATGAAAGAATCATCGTCACTTTTTCAACAAATGCATGGTCGAGACTTTTTTTCGCCCTAAAATGCTAAACGAATTTCATTTGCACTCACTTCTTCGCCCATGACACATAGCCTGAAATGTGCGTACGGACATCTTTGGCATTGACATGATGTTGAATCCACCGAAACCATGAAAAAAACCATGTGGTCAAAACTCATCGACACAGAATCCGGCAAAACCATTTGATTTCAATAACAAAGCAATTAAAGACTTATTTGTATCGAAAATTGTGCTTGATTTTCATTAATAAAATTTTTTTTGTGTGAACTTTTACATTCCTTCGTTGTGCCGAAATGCAAGCGGTCATTAATAGAGTGGTCGAACTAAAAGTGCACCGATTACCTGTGAAACAGTGGAAAGAATAAAGTGATTGGAAAAAGTGAGTGTGCGAGAGTATGGCAGAGAGAGAGAGAGAGAGAGAGAGAAAGGACGATAGAGTGAATAGAGTAGAAGCGATAGAAGTGCTTTATATTTGGTGAGCATTGGTAGTCCACATTAGCCGCAGAACAATTTTGTACCGGACAACAGCACAATAATATTTTTTCTACATTTTAATTGATTGGAAATGTGGTGTGAAAATCAATGTCAACGCAACAGCTAGAAAATTGTATTAACTTGAATGACAAATAAAAAACAATCACAAGCACACACGAAACAGAGAGAAGTGTCCCATATCGGTGAAAATAGTGAGCACACGTGCCCATTGCTTGCGCGCGCGCGCTCTCTCTCTCTCTCTCTCTCTCTCTCTTTCCACTTCTGCTTGTTTTCAAACATGTGTGACAATCTGTGAATATGTGTTTCCAATGAAGCGAAAACCGGCGAGAATGAGAGACAGTCATCGATGTTATAAACATGGAATGAGTATAGATAAGAATGTAAGCTACATCGAATAGAGCTGCCGAGCATTCGGATTTTGATATTGAAGCAACACGGGGCACCAATTCTAGTGAATATTATACGTTTTGTGTGTGCAGTGTGCACAAGGTTCGAATCAAATTCGAATGGGGTCACTTCGTTGCCAGTTCGAACATTCATTTGATTGAGTTCAACGTTGGGATGGGCCATTTTTAAAATAAGGATGTTGTCCATCGCATAGGTGATATACTTACACACAGTGTATCATTGCATCCACCTTTGTTTCACGCTCATTTTGTGTAATACAAGTAGTCGAAACAGTAGCTAACAGCAGAAAACTAGAATTTCCATTGCTTCGATATTTGTATTTTGTCAAGTAGTTCAAGTGTGTGAGAGCGATAGAGATGGAGAGAGAGAGAGGGGGGGGGGGGAGCAAAAAAGACAACACAGAAAAAAATAATTACCGTAAATTTATGTGCAACAAGCGTAAATGTTTCTAGAGCCATCGATAGGTTGACAAAATTCCCTGCAGCGCAAGATATACGCCACGCCGTGCACATTTTGAGCAAAGAAAATGTGCATGTGTTTATGCATGTCATGTCAAGCCAAATTAATGCCGATGATAATAAAATGGAAGTATCTATATCAGGCAAGACGCGCAGACGGCTGTCAAGCCTATTTATAGAATTCCATTGCAATACGAAATGCTTTTGCTACTTTGCACCAAGTGCAACATTTTCCGAATATTTCATTGATGTAATTCGATTTGAGTTTCACGTTTTGGCAATTTGGGTTTTCAGTTATTTTTTTTTTCTTCTCTGCACTGAGCCACCACCTCACACAACTTGACGGTTCCCATAGACTTGGGATAGTTACTTCCACTCCCTCTCTGTAAATTTCCGAAGGGAAACACGAAACAGCGCCAAACTTTGCATCATTTACATGAATTTAGGAAATATGTGCATAATTTCTGTATCCATCGAAAGTCCTTTCTGTTATAGTGGAACACGGGTAATTTGCACTTCCACCGTTTGCGTTACCATCGATGGTCTATGTGGTAAGGAGTATGCAGCAGGGAAAGGATTGTATGTAAACTGCACTTGATAACGCAATCCCGCGTTGTTAATTGCTTTGATGTCTTTAATTTATTCACCTCACAGTTGAATGGTCTATGGGCGCCTATTCAACTCGCTCCATTCGAAATACGAACTGACAAAACTATGATCAAATATTTATCAAACACTTAACAGTTTTGTAGAGGGAAAAAAATGCATTTAACCTAGCATTTGATGTATGTCGGTTTTTGCGGCCCATTTTGATTTTCGTAATTTATACATATTATTCAAACCTATCAAATTGTGATTGCTTCAAATCACATGAAAGAAATCGTCGATGAGGTTATTATTTTAATCAATCGCCAACCAGCACCTTATCGTGGTCAAAATTGTCAAGCGAGGCTCGGTCCTACTGCATTTTTTTCATTTCAAATAACTATTTTCAAATCAAAAATTTTTTTTTTTCAATTCGATCAACACTTTTATAAGGTGAATGGGCTGTTTAGACCTTTAAGGGTAGTTAGTAGCCTTCGATTACTTGTGATTCGTTGCTTTATAAGTGTGCTGATGTGAAACTCGAAATGGAGCTGAGTCCCAAATGCATGAATTCTATGTATATATTAATGTGTGTATATCAAAGAATGTCGGAAGATACCAAAGATTGAACCAATTCCCAACCATTTGATTGGAATGAATTCGAAAATTTCCAAAAGGAAGTCTATCTTTGACGCGATTGCATCATGAATAATGAATTCATCAATGCCACTAAAAATCATCGAAATGAAAAACGGTCGCAGCCGCAACGCGATCGTTTTTAAGCGAGAGAAAGAGAGAGAGAGGGGGAAAGTAGCAAGGGTGAAAAAATGGTCACATACACAGAGCAAATAATTAAGTGTCCTACAAATATTGAAACCAAAATGCTAGCGGAATGCATTAGAACATTAACACAAAATTTTGTATAATTATTACTATGTTGTTGGGCTTATATTTACACACACAGTGTGTTATTCGTAATATCCATGATGTGGTGTTTCACGCTCATATTAATATGTAAAGTAATAGAATGCTTGTAAATTAAATTTAGCCTACACCATAATAAATGCATGTGTATAATACGTTTAACATTTCCAACCATTTTCATAACTTTCGATTCGATGTGGATATTACATTTGAGCACAGTATCGTATGGTGCATTTGCCAAGACGTTTTATTGCGTCGTCACGAAAATGGTAAAGCAACGCTTTTCGTTCCTCTCTTCACTCGAGAACCGTTCCAAAGTTAACTAACCGTTTTGTCGAGTACGTACATTTACGGCTTTGCTTGCCGTTTTCTGTGTAGGTCAAACGGAATTCATTTCATTATGACCGAAAAAAATCGAAATCAGAAGAAAAAAGATTCTAATTACTTACAAAAGTGTAACGAGATTTTGCTCCGTGCCAAACGGGAAAAAAATCGGTTACGCATATCAATATTGTATTCGAGACGATTGCGACCGGTATGTAAATGACAGTATCTGAAGCCTATATGCTTCTGCTGCTTTGAAACTGCTTTGTCCAACACATTTTATGGGCAACCAAACAAATACACTTACAATTCTTCGTCTTTTTCCAACTGATTTGCTAACGACGAAAATTCAAATGCCGCGCGGCATATCGCCATTAAAAAATTATTTATTTTCATATGGATTAATTTCGTTTTCTTTATGGAAGTATGAAATGAAAGAGAATAACAAATAAAAAGAATAAAATTGAAGAATATTAATACACAGTCAACGGAAAGTGGGAGCTCTGGAATAAAAGAAAACACACACGCAGATCATATGAAATGTTCCACAGAAAACCACTATAAATCAGAGGGATTATTTCGAAAAAGAAAAAAAAAATGTCGCTTTTTATTCATCGGTCCGAGTCCATTGACTTCGCTCATTAATTTGCCAACCGGACGATAATGAATCAGGAACTGATGTTTAAATTATCTGCGTCGCGGAACACTTTGATACGAGCCCATTTCATCGGAATTCAATTATTATATCACAAGTTTAAGTGAATATTTGAAAGAGTCACATTTTTTGTTGTTCAATTTCGGAGAACTCACTGTCTGGTCATATAATTTCACAGCCCGTGCCAATTGATGATTTGAAGGTCGTAAATGTGTTTTTAAGAAGAAGAAGAAGAAGAAATAAGTACTTTCCTATAAACATTTTGCCCCAATAAATCGCATTTACCATTGTCATGTGTTTTTCAGATGCAAAGTGCACAGAGAATGTCGCCAATTTTAAACAAGAAGTCATTGAGTGCCATCGCACAAATAAATGTCATACAAGCAATGTTTTTGCGTTTGTTCACACTTCACAAATGTATTATTTAATATATTTGTGTATGTGTGTGCGTGCATTTCTTTCTCAAATGGAAAATGCGCATCATAACGTTAGAATAAAAATTGGGGGAGCATCGAGCAATTGCTAACTCATCTGTAGATTGAGTATGATGTGCAGCAGCAAAAACGGGAAATATGCTAAAGTTTATACAATTTCCAACTGTTTTGTGAAGCGATGTGCCTCGAATCGTTCGTTCAGTTGTTTGCAAATTTGCGTTTGCAACAGCGTTGAATTGTAAATTGAATATTATCAACTTTTAACGATATTGACGAAACAAAAACACACAGCGACAACACACTCTCGCTCAGTGTGTGTGTGTGTGTGTGTGTGTTGACGATGGTAATGACGAAATTAATGATGATGGCGATGATATTGTCGACGAGGTAAAATGTTGTAAATATTTTTGAGAAAACTATAAATTAACAAATTTATGAGCTCTTTTTTATGGGTTTTCTCATAAAAATCGTCTGAAGTGGATGAGAGTGCGAGCGGGAGAGCCAGCTGAATAGAATGGGAACGAAAATGAAAACAACGAAAGGGAGCTGACTGGCAAATAGCTGAGACGAATGTGCGAAAGAGCAAAGAAGCTATTGCTAGTGTATATCCATACACAAATATACGCAAAAACCATTTCGGATATTTTATACGGAAAATAGCGCAGTACAAGCGATTGGGCGATATATGTTCTGTGCCGAGCACATCACTCTCGATGAACATCAGATGGTGTAGTTTCGATGAATATCGTTTTAAATGTTAATTTCTTGAGCTACAGCCAGTTTTGTTGTCTTTTTTGTAAGGCATAAATCGACAAATGGTTATGCCTGAAAAGTGGTGATATTCATGTTAAAGGATTCGTTGCTCTTTTTCTCATCCTCATGCCGCATACCGCATACCGCATGCCACATGCAAGCCACAATATCACTGAAAGTCATTCAAAAAATGATTGGAAAGCGTTTAAAAACTGGTTGAATATCAACTTGGAAATGCCTTGTGTCGCTCATAAACTGATATTCTTGATAAAATGCAGCGAAACAAAAGGAAAATTAGTATTCGTTGTTGGTAGTAAATCCCTAGGTATATCTTTGTGCATAACATTTTTTTAATCGCAAATTCAGTTCAAGCACGAGGTGAATTAAGAAATAAACCATATACCGGTCGTTTCTCTCGATTCTGGTTAATCCAATTGTAAAATAGTGAAAAGTTCTTTTTATTTCATAAAAAAATGAACAATTAAACTAAATTAAGAAGTTAAACACGTCATGATTCATACCTTTTTGCTGCATTTTACTTGCGCGTTTCACATTTTTTTTTTTCAATTGCTCGCCCATTCCCTAGTGTGTATGTGTGTGTGTGTTTGTGTGTATGAGAGAGAGAGAGAGAGAGAGAAAGAAAGAGAGAACGGCATCGACAATAAATGAAAATTATGAAATTGAATTAGGTGTGAATCACACCGTGTGATGGGGTATCACATACATATATACGCGTGCATGCGAATAAAAACAAGTGTACGAAACCTATGAGAAGAATCAGGGAGAGATAGAGAGAGAGAGAGAAAGAAAACGAAGGTATTACGCATGCAGTTAAAGTGTTCAGTTTGTGTTGAAATGAACTTGCACATCCACTAATTGAATGTTCACAATATCATTTTTTTTCGACCTCTGTGGCTTGGCTGCTTTCAACCGGCCCGACAAATATAATGTATGCATATTAAATCAAAATCAAATTGACACAATACAAAGGCCGACCATGCGGTGTGTTGTGACAGAGAACGAGCGAGCGAGCGAACGAACGAACGAGTAAACGAATCGAGGAAAAAAGCTCTAGCACACACATGCACTAAACGAGAACATCAGAGAATCGTATTGAGCTATAAACTCGATCCGATTTGACCGTATCCACCGAAATACGGTTAAACTGTCATATTTGGTGCAGTCATGTGTTTGGGTAATTATTTGTTAGGTGCAAAAAAGAGATTGAATCCATCAAGTTCCAATCGAGACTACAGCAAGTAAAATGCTTGCATTCACCAATTTGGATATTGACCCCTTTTGCCAGCTATCAAATGGACACGGGATGAGAATGTGAAATTATGTGTTTGCATCACATCAAAAGTATTTACGACATAATGTTTTTATTTAATGCACATGCAACCACATTAAACACGCAATTCCAACCAAAAGCCAAGAGACACATAGCCCATTTGCATCGCCCTCAAAAGTGTTGACAACACACATCGCAATTGGATTATTTTTTCTACATCGCAATAGTTCCGGAGTAAAGCATTTGCGCAATTAGAGCACAAACTTTCATTTGACCAACCAAAAACGAGTAAATTTTACAGATTTCGAAGAATTTATTCTGGTTTTCAATGCCACTAATTATCTTCAAATGGGAGCTATTTTTCCGACACTGTTTGTACGAATTGACGTACTGTGCAATGGACTTGTTTCGAATTGCATAGGCTCATAAAGGTTGCATATCACAATGAAATCAAATATATCTCCGTAGCTGAATCTAGGCATTTTGAGGGGAGATATTTGTAGGCATCATTCAAATGGCCCACTGCAAGCCGAACATTTATATTTACGTAGAGATGATAACGTGTTGAAATGTCTAAAGTTAACTATGGATTCTAAACACGTCAAGAAGGTTGGGCGAGCAATTTGATACAACAAAGCGATACGACATTTCGACGAAATCATTATTCTTTCAATTACTTCCCCAACATAAAAATCCGCCATAAGCTTTCAATTGTCAGCTGTAAATCGACAGAATGTAGTCTATTGAAAATGGACATTTTCTTCGTGTTGATTTTCTGTATGTGTGAAATGTGTGGCGTATTTATGGTTACATGCTCGTATTATGAATAACAATAGAAAAGTGTTTGGTGCACCAATCATACCATGAACCAACCTGAATCTATCATCATCATCATCGTCGTCGTCGTCGTCATCACCATCATCGTGATCAACAGCGGTGAACGGTACGAGTTAAACATTCATTTGTTCCACATTCAATGTAATACATTGATGGAATATTTGCTGTTGTTTTTGTTATTGCCATATTTTTTGTTGCATGTTCTTTTTCTGGCCTTTTTGTTGCGGTTGTTAATTCAAAATACATCAAAAACTTTGACCGTATAAACAAGCGAGAGGGAGCGATTGGGCTAGGATGCCGGAGCAAGCAAAGAGAGAGAGAGAGAGAGAGAGAGAGAGCAGCGAATTTGAATGGAGTTTTCCGAATCCGAATGAATGCTCGCCCTCACATCATCATCTCTCTCCCCTCCCTACCTCCCTACTTCCTCTCTTTCTATCTCTTTGCCACATTTCCATATGCAAAATGTATTTGAGGAAAATTTTAATACGTGACTTTATGGTGTGGCCATGTGAGCCGAGGTGAGCCAAATGTAATATACAATGTAATTTGTTTGTTATTCAATTTATTATTCATATGAGGTGTTGCTTGTTTTGGTTTTTCCATCCTTTTTGCCATGTGTTTATTTTGTTTGGCACCCTCTTTTGTTTTGATTAATTTGTTTGTCGAGATCAATGAAATCGATTCGCATACAAAATGTAATTTTACAGCAAGTTTTTGAAAGCTTGTCAACTTAATTTCTGTGCTCAGTGTTTCGCACAAATTCAATAACCGGTCAATGAATCAGAGAGAGAGAGAGAGAGAGAGAGAGAGAGAGAGAGAGAGAGCGAAGTCCCTCAAATGCACAGCACATATACAATGAGTGAAATGCAATGCAATTCGAACTCTCGAGATTAATACACACACTAAATGCAGAGAGGGAATATAGTATGCACAATGTGTTGGCGCACCAATTGATGCGTCCACTCAGCGGACTAAAGGATTGTACAACCATATTATTTATTTGGATTCATAAAAATCCCCATATTTTTATTGGATCACATAAAATGCAAGTGCTACTTGCAAATTCTATGTACAACATTTCGTGTGTGTGTTTGTTTCCTTTTTTCGTCTTTTTCATTGCGATTTTTTTTTATATTTACGAGATTCTTTCCTAATCCTAGCAAATGAACAAGAATGAATTTTATATGGTATGCTATAAAAATTGCATCAATTGGATGCAACGGGGGATGAGTGAAAGAATGCAGCGCATACACATACACATATACATGAAAAATTGTCTTTAATTTGATCTAACATATTCTACAGTCGAAATGGAATGCAAACAATTCCACTGAAACTGCTCAATACAAAGCATAACACCGTTTAATTGAAAGCCACACAACAGTGGCCGAGCAATATTTAATATCGTTGTCTTATCCATTGTTTTATGCTTGGATGGAAATATGCACGTCAAATCTTCTTCGTTCTAACCATAACCGTGGCTACGTAGTTAAACGTCATGTTTTGTGTATATTTACACAGGACATCAAATGGAACATATCAAAGCAAATTATCAAGTACAGCATTTATTTTATTAGCCAAATATGTAGAGGGAATTAATTTGAGAGCTGACTAATATGCAGTACTCAGGCTAACTATTTTACTTCTGTTCGTCGCAATAAACACAGGGATGCCCAGAGGCAAGAGAGAGAGAGAGAGAGAGAAAGATGATAGCAACGAAGACGACGACGAAAAAAATAATCAATTACGGACTTTTCTTCGTTCAATTGAGATATATGTTAAATGAATGCGAACAGAAGTTGCTGAGTGTTTCGTTTGATGTAAAATGAGATTTGAGCGGGTGAAATGAGTAAGCACATTTATTGAGTTATGAGAGTTCGATTTCTGACTTATTTTATGCGCGCGGCAACTTTATAACTGTTTCTTTTCCCCTCTTGATTTGGTTTCGTTTCTCTTCGTCTTGGTTTTCTTCCTCAAAAACAAAAAAATCGCCTCGAATATGGTTCGTAGCGCTCGCGCGTATTAGTGATTCAATTGTACACGATTTGGCATGGCCACCGAAGTTGCCGCACTGTGTTTCGTTTCGTTTGGTCGTCGATGTGCGGAGAGTCGTAAAATGTTAAATGAGAATATTCAAGAGATTTGATATTGCGTGAACTACTGCGTGTCTAGACATGACGATTTTACGACACAATTTTTATGTGATTTTTGTGTATGGTGCCATTGGTACGCTTTTTTTCCGCCATGTATTTCCCTCTCATCTTTTGCCACACTTTGGCAACAACTAACATATCCAATGCAACACACAACTATGTTTTATATTGACTCGTTCTCCTAAACTCCATCGATAATGCTTACAGTTCATTCAAATTCATTTTTCACGCTGATTTTTCCTTGATTTGGTGTGTGGATGTTGTTTTTTTGTTTGTTTTGTTGACGACTCACTGTTTCATATTCGGACGGATTATGCTGTACAGTGCAGAACTTTTGGTCTCACTCCATTCCTCATGCACACACCCACCGATTAGATCCTTTATAAAATTACGAAAAATGCAATTGCATTTGGAAAATACATAGTTCAGAGATGCTCAACGAGATAATATATTAAATGCATGTCATCCAGAGTTAAGTGCCATATGTGTCGGATTAATTCAAATTGCCGGGTTGAACAAAAAAAAAGGTGTTTATCAGTGCTAAAAGTTATGCATGTTATAGCTGAGAGCGCATTTTCAGTCTGTTTACTACCACTCTTTTTTTCTCCCTCCCTCTCTTGCTCTCCTCTGTGTTTTTGAACGCTGCGAGCTGATGTTTTGCATCGCTTTTTATTTCTCTCTCTCTCTCTCTCTCTCTCTCTCTCCCTCTCTCTCTCTCTCTCTCTCTCTCTCTCTCTCTCTCTCTGTGTGTGTGTGTGTGTGTATATATGTATTTACAATCGTATTTGTTTTCAATTTGATTGGAACCAAAACCATTTTTCAATTATTTGTTTGTCTCATCCACCCAAACACTCGGCGAACTGTGTGTGTGTGTGTGTGTGTGTGATTTTGCCCGTGCATAATACAATAATTTTTTTTAAAAAGTACTTCGATTGTAATTATTTAGTTTTTTCCGCCATTTGAATACGTGCATCGCAACGCCACCAATTAAAGTGACGATATCTTCATTTGAATCGATTATGGGAATTATTTTCGTCATTTTTCATCAATTCATTCGGTGTCATGTCAAATGCACTTTGGCTTATGCATATGTACCAGCTCTCTCTTTCTCTCTCTATCTTTATCTGTCTCTCTCGCTTCTCGCTGCCCGCGTGCGTGTATGCATTTACACACACATACAAACCGTTTGAGAGTCAATATAACATAGCTATTGATATTGCTGTCTTGTACGAATATTTATTAGCAATTATTTACACTTTGAAATCAATTCAAGAGGTAAAACATGTGCCCAAAAATTAATTCCGCTTGTAGTCATTATATTTGCGGCCGTAATTGTATTATTTAGTGAATATGTATAGCATACTGTGATCAGTAACACTCACTGTTCACTGGCACATAATGGCCGATGATGAAGTGTGTGTGATGCTCAAATTTTTAATGAAACTTCGATAAAAATGCACTGAGTGAAATATTAGAAGTGTACAATTACGATTTCAACAGCGCAACGTTCAATCAACCGTCATGGCGAGCAAGACACCCAAAGGACATGACATTTTTTACACTTTGTTTTCGCTGATTAATTGGGATCAGTAAATAAAATGTGGGCAGTTGAAAATAAAATTACGCAGAGATAGAATGAGAACGCAAGAGAGAGATATATAGAAAAAGATAGCAAACGCAAACGAGAGAGAGAGAGAGAGAGAGAGAGAGTAGAGTGAGAGATACACTGCGAAATATAATGACGGAATATAATCTGGTGACGTATGGAAGATAAATGTATCGCGTGTTAAAATTCGATTAACCATAATGAATAATAATTTACATTTGAAATAAAACACGCGCTTTCACTGAAAAACAGTTGCTGTTCACGGTGTACCATAAAAGCGCATTAAACGAGCGGAATTTCGAAACGAACCAAACCTTGGCGGGGTTTGTACCGTCATGTGTTTTCTACCTTGCCGACCGATGCTGTGATATGTCCATAAACCGACGATAGATACATGGTTTGGTTCATTCTCGTGGCTGCTTCTGATGCTGCTAGCATGCGATACAGTGAATGAGAGATAGAGAGTGTGTCCACTCGAGCCAGCTGCCGTTAGCAATATATGTTTATTGTTCACATTAATTGCTGAAAACAGGAAAAATTAGAACGAATAAAAAGCGCATAAAATTGGCAACGTAATTGCTCATCTTCGTCGATTAAGTTGTAGTTCATGTGGTGTAACCACCCGAATGAATTAATTGTGTGTTTGCACTTGACGGTGACTGCAGCAAACAAGAGACCCTTGGATCAATCTCAATCATCTTTTTTACGGTCAAATTGAAATGTCGCACGGAATCCAGATATTTGAATTTGTTTCGCTTTGTTTTGTTTTGTTCGTGAAGCGGTAAGCAGTTAACTCCACGTAACGAGTATGAGTGTTACACAAAAGGAAAATAAAACTACCAAACAAACTCATCATCACGTGAAACACACATACACACCACTCATTGTTTCCGCAATCGCGTCAAGAAATTACGTAATTACATGTTATTATGGAATCTGTGCAAACGTTGGCAATTTTCCGGAACGATTTGCTTCGAAACAAACTTCTTGGCCCATAAAAGTGTATCATTCTGTTGAAAGGAACCGAACTCAAAAACAACAACTGCGCACACCGAATCTGCCGAAAAACAATAATAACAATAACAACAACAACAACCGCAAGCATACACGGAAATCAAGCCAAACAAAAGTTATCGTGCGCACAGCACAATTCGAAATTCAAACTCCAACTACTAAGATGCATGAACTATCGTAAAAGAAAACTTTTCGTATTCTTTTCTTTTTCATCACCGCTCAAAAACGGACAAATCGAATGAACCGAAATCAAAAAGAGAACACACCATCGCATTATTAGTTTTATCTGTGTGATGGGTGAACTCGTCTTGTTGTTCGTTTTCTTCTTTTCCTTCAGATTGAAATGTGCATGCATTCGGGGCTCTTAAATTTAACGATTTTATGGAAAATTTCTGCAGAGCGTTCCTCATTCCGTTTCGATACGTATACACTATATTTCCGTGCTAAGCATTTGGTTTTACACACGAAATCGCATTTTATGGGCGAAGTGTAAATCTAAATGTATGTGCTATGTGCTATATGCTGTGTGCGCTCGCTCATTTGCTCGTCCATTCGCTGCCGTTGCCATAGTCGATAGATTGAGCCAGTATTTTTCGGGATTTTACGACCATCAAATGATATTTTGTGGAAGACTGCCGAAGAATTACAAGAAGAAAAATGACGACGACGACGACGACGACGATGAAGAGGAGATGAACGAATCCGTCTGAATGAAAAACAACAAAAGCCACGTCAAAAAGGTAAATGATGCCACTGTGAACAGTGGCGAACGCACTGTGTATTCTCTTGAATACTTCATAAACGCATGAGGTATTATCTACATCCATAGATGAGTTAAAACTTTGAACGATGCATACATTTTGATTTTCTGGCGCACCTGAGTTATTTCTACTTGGAACGCATGAATATGAATGTGCCATATTCCATCACATAACACAGTCTGCGTAAGATGTAACATGCACAGACTAAATGAGACTCAAGCGGTTTGAATAGGGTTTTAATCGGTGGACGCCTCTCCATGCATATTCAATTTTTTTTTTTACATTTCAAGGCATTTAAATTAAAACTGGTGTTCTTTCTCTTTCTTTTACCCATTTGCATTGACAATTTTTCCAATTTGCAATAAATAATTCAATCAGGCGATTGGCCAAAAAGCAAATAGCATATCGTAATAGTTAAACTCAACGCCGAATTTAATTTTAATTCTTCGATCAGGCTATTCCAATACGTCGTTGTATGTATACATTTCAAAAGTTAAGAAAAAGGTGTATCGAAAAATGGTCATAGTAAACTCGTAGTTGAATTTGACGCTATTTCAATTTGGCTCGTTAGTTTCAGTCCGTCGAGATAGGTTCAGTGCGATTGCAAGTGTGAGTTTCGGAAAACCCAGAACCAAACGCTAAACAAAACACAAAACCAACACATCCACATAGCTATTGAAATACCTTGAGAAGTTAACTGAAGAACCACGTACGCCATAAAAACGTAAAGTTAATAGTTTAAGCTTTTCACTGACAAAGCGAACAACAACAAAATGGCAATAATATAGGACACAATGGAAATGGATTTTAATACATCTGAACGTAGTTCATTGAATGTGACAAGGGATCTATGAACGGCCTCGGGTTGTGTGTTGGAGCTCGCGCTATGTAATGTGTATTGTATACTGTGTGATCGATTGAAAATAATGCCCGAACGAAAAGAGCGTATAAATATTTAGTAAATTATACGGTGTACTTATCATTTCTTTAACTCGAGAAACGTGATTGTGCACTCAACAGAGCAGCGAAATAGGTAGAATACGTACGATTGTATATCCAGTACCAAGCCGATCCGTGCCAAAATACTAAAGAATATAGTAAAAAGCACACGGGCACAGCATTGTACAGTGCAAGAGACTAGTCTACTACACAGGGGTAAAACTGTTAAGACAATGAATTCCATGCAATCTTTTGCTCTTGCGAAATGCTGTATTTACGTTGATACGAATTTGAATTGGCCGATTTAAGGCAGCGCCATGGCAAAAAGTGACAGATAGGTGAAGAGTGAGTGAGAGCGCGCTCATCAACGTAGAAATGTGCATTGAATCCAAAATGAATCTAGAACATTATAATGGGGATGCTGCAGCGTGCAGTTGCATGACATGGCAATGCAATGCAATGCATAGCATTTTGTGAACCGTTACAACTGTATTTATTTTGACGACGACGGCGACGACGTTGAATAACTCGTTGCTTCTAAACACCAAGGCATTTGTCACTCTGTGTCTTTTACACACACACACATATATATACATTCACACACTCTCTACATAAAATTTATTCCGGGCGAGTTTTACGATCGTACCAAAAGATGAATGCAACGACAATAATGTGCCAGTTATTGTGAACACAGTCGCATTTGCGCGCGCGTTCGAATCGCTTCCGCCAAATGCCAAACTATACGCTAACAAAAATTCGGTATGTCAAAAAGATAAAACATGCCGAGAGCAAGGCGCGCACGCACATACATACACACACACACACACGAACAAAGAATGAATCGTTTCTAAAAATTAGTTCAGTTAAGTAGACAATGAATGAATGAATGCTATAAAACATTTTATGACAACATTTTATTTTCTTTCTATTTGTTGTCATCTCGTTCTCCTTCAGTCAACATTTTTCTGGTTTCTTTTGAGCTCTTCACTATACCACTTATTGTAATTTATATATTTTTTTTTTCTTGTCTTTCTTCCTGCCCCGTCTCTCAAACGTACACAAAAACCAAACCATATCCTTTGATACAGACAGATTTTATTTTCGACAAATTCGTTTAACGCTCTCATTTTTCCTCTCTCGCTCTCTGTCGCTTCCTTTTTCCACTGCTTCTTTTGTCGTATTGCCTTCCTTTTGTTTTATATCTGTGGCATGCAACGATGTCAAGCGATCGTCCCACGATTTATGCAATTTGTATAAATAATTTTATGAATGCAGTGCATTGCGATTTACATGGACCAAATCCATCAAATAGATTCATGCATTACACACATTTTTATTTGAGGTCCTAAACACGAACATTAGCTGGTTTCTTTGATCTCGAGTATTTTATTTGCCAATTCGAGCTAAACTATCAGGCACGATCTTTAAATCATCACACCAATAAATTCTATTTTTTTCCGTTTGCATTTCGCAAAATTAATTGGTCCCAGACACATGACGATTAAAGGATGACATGAAGCGATCCAAACAAGGACTATTGCCAAGAAAACAAAACGACCGTTAAAAACACGAGCAGACCGAGCTACTCTAATTTTTCGATAACTTTGTGCGGTTTAGCCCACTCTCACCCGCATTTCAGGATCATCGAATCACGATCAGAGAATTCGTTTTAAAGAACATTTTAACTGACACGAACTGAATTGATGTTGTTCGCAGTAAACTCAGTTTAGATGTTCTTTAAAATAGAGTGAAATTATGATAACTTGTAATTTTTTTTAGATGATAATTTCATCGAACTCAAAATGATTTTCATTTTGTGGTTTCAAATATTCTTGTATTGTTGCCGGTTTGAGATTATGTGGAAGGTATAAGCAACTGTCGGTTAGCATTTCTTTTCACTTGAATTGAAAATCATCTTAGCAGAGCTGCTATAAAACCATAATAAAGGTATAATTTGGATTCATTGATTGAAGATGATTGTAGGATCATTTCCATCAAACTTGCAAATTGTGGTGTATAGCCCGCATCGTTGGTTATTGACACAATAAATATTTTATACATACACTTATTGGGTCAATTCCCAACTGTTTCAAACGAAAAAAAAACGGAAGGAGTCGATCAAAATATATGTATAAATACACATATCCATCCAAAATGTGTGTTATCTAGAAGAGTATAAGTATAGCTTGGAGTTATTTCACAACAATCCATGCTTGTCTTCCGAACAGTCGACTTTGTTGATTGCATATTTTATTCCCTTTTTTTACATTTTATTTCATTGCAATATGTTACTGTCATTTGGCTTTTCCACGCACACACACACGCATAACATATGCCAAGATTTCGTATGAAACGAAGAAAAGCGCCACGCAGCCCTCTAGATGAGCCAAAACTCAAAACAGACATCATATTTATATTGTGTAAACGACAATGTTCATGTTCGATATGTGTACGATGACAGCTTCAAGTATCCGACGTGTAGAGTGCGCCTTTGGCTTAAACGTCAAATCTTTCCAATGTATTTATATAGATCGTAACGTGAGGCTGCATATGCTTATCCTTTTGTATTGAATGGATCTTTGGGTATTTTATTCGATTCGCGTTCAATCATCAATAAATGGGAATGCCGGGAAACATGGTCAAGCTGCGATTCCGTCTCATGTTCAAATGCATTCCGATTAAACGTACATAACATTCAATTTCGATTCAAATTCGTGTCCATACAGACGCGCATCCGTGCTCGCTCGCACGCACGCACACACACACACACACATATCGACAATTAACTTCTTCGCGAAAACAGTTGAAAGTGCATTCCATTGACATTGATTTGTAACAATAAACTCATTTATACTCGAACATAAAATCCAGGGTATCATTCAACATCAAACGACTTGAATGCTATAGAAACGACAACAACGATAAGGTCATAAAACACTTCGGCTTTCAAGTGGCATACCAATTCACATTGCATATGCATTTCAATCGGATTCACGTTCCATGTGGAAAAACATCGATTGATCAATTGACCCTTCATTGTCTCAAATAGACACATTGTGACATTACGCACCTCTCTCGCACATCACCATCACCATCACCACCACCGCCACCGCCGCAGTCAAACTGTATCACATCAAATAAAAGCTTTTATGAATCATCAATTTGAATATCATTGAAAATTAACATTAAATGGCTGGGACGAATGCGGGGGCCGTTACGAATTCAGTGATGATTTCACACATCAAACTCAAAATCCAATATCCTTGCGATGTGTGACCAAATTTTGGAATAAAATTACTTTTCTACTGCAAATGTTTTCATATTATGCCGTTCGGCGCGAAAAACGAGGTCGAAAAAAAATGGTATCATTTGATTGGTGCAAGACATTAAAAAGATTGGCTTATGCAAGTCCCACCAAACCTACCGAGAGAGAGAGAGAGAGAGAGAGAGAGAGAGAGAGAGAGAGGGAGAGAAACGGATTCACATAATAGTAAAACAATATAACTGTAGACACACATTCCAATGGCAGTGGCAGTTTCACAGCTCATCCCCATTCAGCGCCAAAATAGAAACTCCGTTCATTTGGTACATAAAATGCGCTTTTCTCCTTATGTAATTGCTGAGCAAAAACAAGCTTTTACCTGCTGCATTATCGCCACTAAATTTGCTCAATAAAGAAAGTAATTTTCTTTTGCATGCACAATCCTTTTTTTTCGGTTGGAAAATAGAGGAAAAAATCACGGTGGCAAAAAGGAAGAACAAGAATAATAATAAGAAGAAGACGAAAGAAGAAAAAGAAGAAGAAAATAATAGCGCGCGCAACATCACTGTTTGCATTGATGCACCACTGCCTCTCTCTCCTTCTCTCTGCCTCCTGCCCTCTCCTTCTCTCTCTCTCTCTCTCTCTCTCTCTCTCTCTCTCTATGTATTAACGTGGTGCATTTTGGTTTTATGTAAACATACATAAAAGTGTAAGCGCAGTTCTCTTTATCGTGGATAGGATAACATAACATAACATATAAGGTTGGTACTTTGGGTTGGCGTTTCGTTGGCACATAATAGAGACATTCCAAGGCAAAATAAATCCACTTTAAAGCATCGATTGCGAATCATAGCCTCAAAATGTGTGCGCTCAAGTATTGGCGAACGCGGAAGTGTTTCAAGATGCCAAACATGCTTGTTCGTTGCAACGCGACTTGAGATCTTAGTTGCATTGGTGCATAGCGCGGCATCCGCTCGTGTTCACTGCAACTCTCTTACGATTTTCACAAAATGGGATTGTATTAATGCAACACTGAGATAAATGAGCGCAATGTATTCCAAAAATATACACATGCATTCGCCGATCCAATCCTCCTTTTTGCCATGCACTTGCTCTCTTCTCTCTCTCTCGCTCTTTCTTCCACTCTCACTCGCTCTCTGTCACTCACATTCTCAACGACTCACACACACACACACACACACACACACACACATGAACGAACCTGCACGCTGCACATTCGGTGTGCAGTAGACATCTTATAATTGTATGAGCTGGCGCTATATAAACCGATAAACGCTGTTCCACTTAAAAATTGTAAACGTTCTTGCCCAGCCGCTCAACACAAGAACGCTCGCGTCAATGTGCTGCTTGCGAATCTTCCTTTCAATTGGGACGTCTTCATAGCGTTGTTCAGTTTTGCTTTCATAGTCGCTGCAAAGTGTATAATGTAAATGGCATCTCTCGGGATCATATTTTTATTTTCGTCGCACAACAATTCGGTTGTCGTGCTGTAATAATGAGATGCGGTAAAATATTTACCAAGCATATGATCTAATGGAAAACGATCATTCAGTGTGTCTGTCTGTCTCTTTCATTCAACTCATCATCAATGAACTATACATAAATAAATTACTGCGGATCGATCAAAATAACACACTTGCCTCGGTCTTTCCATTCGATTCGCTCGTCACGATTCCTATGTAAAGTAATTGCAAGATAAAACAGCATACCTGCTGTTGCTGCTGCTTCATGCAAAGCATATAGTTGAACGCAAAACCGAGCGAGAGAATGTGAGAGAGTTTCCGTCGAGCCGCATAGTACATGGAAATGTGGTACGATATGTGCTAGTGCATACAAAACGTGTGTGAAACAAAACAGTATACGGCACTACAGCACAGCGTGAACGCTATCGCTAGCAGCAGCAACAGCAACAGCAACAATGCCAGCATACGCAAGCCGTATTCTACGATTTTATGATTCTTCGAAAAATTGTGTGAAAGGTAGGGATAATGTAACAACCAATGGATTTTAACTCCGCCTTTTAGACACAAGGCCGTTTTAACAGTTTTTGATGAATAGCTTTTGTTACTTCATCGCGATATTTTTTTGTTGCTGTTGTTTCGGCTGTTGCTATTTTGGTTGTTTCTCTTAGTTTCTCTCTCTCTCGCTCTCTCTTTTGCTTCTTTCCACATTTTTTACAATAATTGTGCTAAACGAATTTTCTGTTGAAATTTCAATTAGCATTTGGGGATTGGTTGAAGCATTCGTATCTCACAAACAAAATCGGCTTTGATTCGCCTGTCTCGCTCGGGCAATAAATTATTACAAAGGGTGATTTATGTTGCATACGAAATGTTTTACAATTGGATGAACGCAACTATACCGCGTCTCCATCTCTCTCTCTCTCTCTCTCTCTCCTATCGTTTTGTTTATAAGATTGAAAAATGGTTGCGCACTTGATCGGTGATGCGCCTACAAATTGTTTATTGTCTTATTAGAGAGCGTTGTCGTTTTTGGACAATAAAACAAGTGCTAGCGTCCATTTTCAATTGATCGGTGTTTCGGCTAATTGAGCTATTGATATCAATGTAGTTTTATTTTATATATTTTTGGAACATTTTTTGCATTTTTGAACTAATTGATGGCTTTGTTTTTATTCACAGTCGACAATGCGGACATGCTTTTAGAAAAAAGTCAAAAGATGATCGAGAGATTTAACTATCCATGGGAAATGATGCCATTATTGTATGTTATCCTAAAATATGCGAACGGTGATCTCGAAGAGGCAACAAATCAGCTAAGCGAAGGTAATCAAATGCAAGTGAAGTGCAAATGGTAATATCCGACAGCATACTACATGTCATCAACTGAATGTAGCACATTGTTCAACGGTATTATCATTCCTTCTTTTCGTTTCGATCGCATTTCGATCGAACAAAATTTCAGAGGGTTTTCTTTTTTTCTTTTCATTTCATCTTGTGATAACCAATGATAATTTCGTTTTGATTTGTTTAGGGCAAGATTTTATTGGCAAATATTCAAGAATGCATAATTTAAATTTTTTCGACGGAGCAGAACGAGGCTCAACCCGCCAATGCGGATGATAATTTTCGTAGAGAAATTCATTTTAAACAAATTAAAGTCAAAACACACCGCAATGAATTCAATTGTGGCACGTACAAGTCGTTTCGTCGTCAAACAAACGATCGATCGATCGAACGAACCGAGAAAAAAAAACAACAAAACAAAACTCTTGCCAAAATTTGTGTTCATTTGAACTTCGTTTATTTTTTCATTGAGTACATACACGTTACAGTATTATTTCGATACATTTACAAATCGATTAAAAATTTTAAGTGGAAATTCGAATTTCTGATAAAGAAAAAAAGTTGAATGGAAACAAAAGTAAAATCTAAAATGAATATTTCCCACGAGACTTGTGCTTAAGCCACCAGATGATTATCAGTTTGATCCCATTTGCAGCAGTTTTTACTAGGCGAAATTTTAGTTCCTAATTTTCGATTCCATTTAATTTCGCGTTGGTATTATTTCTATTTAAAAACATTTTAGATATTGGTCAGTATTCTAAAATTTGGCAGTATTTCATATTGAATTTTTGGGCTTATGATTATTTTTCATTTGTTGATGTCGTTGTTTGCGTTGGATTTGCTGCAAATGGAGACGAACATTCATCTCAGGTTGAAACAGTCGTAACTTAAACGTTCTCTCACATACACAAACACACAAGTATTTAATTATAAAATGGCAACATCAATTTCTTTTCGGTATTGCTGCATGTCCTAGAAACTAAGAGATTCTCTTATATATACAATTTTTGTGATTCCAATTAATTATTGTTGAATTGAAAAGAAGAAAGAAAAAAAAAACAATGCAAAATCAACTATTTAACGATTTTAAGATAAAGAACAATTTCGTAATGTATTAGTAAAGTATTTTGAACAATCGCCAAATGTATTCTGAATTTGGTTGAATGCATTCGAACCAGAAATTTATTTACACCTACAACACATCAATCAATTAAACTACACCGATGAAATATAAACCAAAAAAAAAAAGCTAAGCACAAACACCACACAGTCCAATGGACGTCATCAGAAGCAATTGCGCAATGTGAAATCACAGGAATTTTGTCAAATAAAATTGACAACGAACATTTAACCACGATCAACACTGCAACATAACATCGGCAACGCGTACTATGTACTTCAATCAACTGAACTCATCTTCTTTTATGGACCATTTCGATTCTCTCGGCACACAATGGGAAGAAGAAAGCCATTTTTGGACGCATAAATCGGTAAATGTGTTTGCCCATAAAGATATAATAAAATTATGGCCAACGATTAGGGATAACAGATAAGAACATGCTGCCTCATATTACCATTCTTTTTATGCTCATTTTTTCGGAAAGATAAACTGTGGCTGCGGAACCAGTTCACGGTGTTGTGATAGTTTTAAATCATGATTTTGGATTAAGTGTTGTCCGTTGGACAAAAGCTTTCTTTTTTCTCCCTCTCACATAACAATAGCAAATTTATGTCGTCGTCGTCATCGTCGTCAATTTTTGCATTTAGAATAGTTTTGCATCGATAAATCTAGGATAGTAGATAGGCGAACAAAAGGCGGCACAAAATTACCACATTTCTTTTGAAACCTGTACAATGGTAGGGAAAATAAACTACAACAACTATACATAATCATTTTAAATACATTTTCTGCAACAAACTGCGCTGTAAATGGAAAATATTCAGCAATGAATGCTCTAACGTCATCTATACGGTATAATTTGAAAGTATAAGTAAATGCTTTCGTCATAAGGTTTACCCAAATGTTGGAAATGGCATTTGTCAGAAATGACATGCTAAACGTCATTCATAATTCAAGACAGTGATCTTCCGATAGGGACAAAAGCAATGCAAACTAAACTCTGAACGGTTTTGGATTTGCTGAATATATTACCATTGCGCTTCACTTTGTTGATTTTCTGCATTATTCATACTTCTTTCATTTAATTTCGAAAAAGATAATTTTTCATACGATTTCCTACAATAACGGTGGTGCTAATGATCGGCTAAATTGTGTGTATAAACTGACATTTACCATTTATTTAATTAGTGTAGCAGTCAAGGGGGAAATCATTATTTTCAATTATTTTCCACTTGAAAGTGATAGTTAGATAAAAAAATAAGAGTAAATGAAAGAAGGACGCAAATGAGTGAATTCTCCCTTACGATATAAATGCGTAGTTCAATTCCTTCAGAGTAGTTCTCTAATTTTTGACCAAAAATTACATCCAAAATGTAGTTTTCTGTCAAGTTTTCAAATTTTCAATGAAAAAGAGTGATTTTCCAGTCGGTTGCAGTGGATAAACTGGGGATAACAAACCATTTTTCCAAATTTTGTTTTTGATGAAAAATTCAAAATTCCCATTATCCCACAATAGACACATTATTGATGAAATATTTTAATGACAACATTTTCCAAACCATTGATGGACTAGACACTAAAAACTATTTCATTGATATAAGCGATGGAACCAAATTCGTTAATTAAAAGTTCAAACGACACATTAGTGTAAGTGAATTAATTAAAAGCAAAAAAAAACTAAACAATATTTATTCATGTCAAACACATAGTTTAGTGTGTTTAACATATATAGCAAAAATTTCATTTAGAAAAAAAAGTGCCATGTTTCAAACGATGTTAGTTTTCTTTGTACGGGCCAGATAAAATGTGACCAGTGAAACTTCTTAGTGTCCGAAAAAAAACAATCTTTTTTCTTTTGCTTTTCACAAATTCATTTCGCTCAAAAGTTTATGTGAAATAACATATCGGGCGATACACACATAAGACACATTTTATGTATTTTGACGTAGCGCTTGCACATTTACAATTATATTTCTTTTTTTTCGCCTGTTCTCTCTCTCTCTCTCTCTCACTCACTCAAAATTTTATTGTGTAAAAAATACTGTAATACTAAAACACATGCCAGCAACTACGATGACAATAAAAATGAGAGGAGGGAAACGGAGGGAACAACGAACACAAAAACAACTGCGCGCCGCGACGAATTCTCTTTCGCTTGTTTCTTTGATTTTTCTGTAACTGTATTTATATGTGCGCCTTTTGCAAATGAATGCATTTTGCAAGTACTTGGGTGCAAGCTTCTGCACAACACATAAAATTCTGTATTGCGCTTACATAAACACAACCACATACATACGCGCACTCTTTCAAACTCACATACACACACAGCGCACGTACAAACTGTACTTATTTTATTTAATTTTTTTTTTCTGTGCTGCGTTAACTGGTCGTCATCGCTGAAAATGTGCTTTTTTACGACCTTGTTATAAAATTTCTGCTATATGCATCATTTTATAGCGTCTTCGCGTTTCACTTCAGCGCGATATACATAAAAAAAATGCTGCAAATAAATTGCATCGAACGAGCGAAAAGAATATAAAACATATACAACAAACGCACAAATTTCCTTTGAATTTTGTTTTTCTTTCATTTTGGCTGCTGGTGCTGTTGCTGCTGTTGTTGTTATGGTGCGCTGAAGAGAAGCGCTGGAACGAAAGAGAGAGCACAAGAAAAAATAAGAACAAAATCGAAAAACTAAACTAGTGGCAGGAACTTCAAACTGCAAGAGGAAGAAGAAGAAGAAGAAGAAGAAGAAGAAGAAGAAGAAGAAGAAGAAAAAACATACAACAACGACACCAACCAAAGAAAAAAAACTATTCATATGAAATGGAATGATTCGAACGCTTGAAATGTGTATCGGGCGCGCTTAAAACTTTTATGAATCATAAAAGGAACCTTGTGAATATGATTGCCTTTCCACCGTCAACGTCGTCAACACACATCCACAAACACACTTTTCCCACTGTGAAATGTCCAATGTTTGGCAAATATTCAATAATATTTGTGTATTTTTAATACGCTCATGAGGTTCCAATTGTATTTTAAGTTACTAAAATGTGCCGTTCCACTTGAATCAGAACCCCTTGCAAAACGCTTCAAAGTATTTTAGATGCAATTGCGATTTGTAAAATTGAGTGCACAATTTTTCACTTAAATATCAGAGAAATTCACGTGAAAATCTTTCTCAATGATGCAATCATAAAGATTTTTCTTTCTCTTTCACTCTTTCGCACACACTGGCGTTCACACATCAAATCAGCTCGTCAATTTTTTTCGTATTTTAGCTTCAAGAATTAGAAAGTACAAGTGTGGAATATGGCATTTTTTGTGATCGTAATTTTAATTTTAAATATAAGATTTATTGGTATGAATTCATTTGAAATGATATGGAGTAAAATGTAATGGAAGGAGCGCCAGCGTTTAATGCCAGGAATGCAGTATCAAGCATTTCAAGCATGCGATAATCAATTGGCCAATCATCACCATCGTTTGTCAACGCTTTGAGTGGACTACAGCCAAGGACAAACGATGACGACGACGAAGCATTTGTGTTTCCAGGACGTCACTCAGAGCCATATCAAAACCAGTGGCAGCCTATCAAAAATTTGCAACAGTCTAGTCATTTGCAACCAATTTACGAGTCGAATGAATACAAAAATGTGAAAGAACAAGATAACATTTTTTGCGAACTTTTTTTTTCTCTCTCAAATCATACTAAAATAAGTAAAGGTATACATATGCACCGTAGCTAAGTCTAGTGATTAGAATAAGCCCGTTCAAATGGCATGTCGATAATTATAGTGGACAAATGGATAATGGATAATATTGTTCACGTAATTCAGTCGGCAAGAGCAAGATCTCGTTAATTGCACCCACAATTATGATGTGTCAACATTTTATTTAAATAGATTCCGTTCGCATCAATGCATAAATAATGTGTTGCGGCTCCCATTAAAAATAAATGCTGATCAGATGATCTGCCATTAATGGTGATACACAATATACCAATGACTAAGGGGAACTATCATTTTTTTTATCGAAAAAATTCATTAATTTCAGTGTGTTTTAGGAGATATTCACTCCTATTCACAGATATTCGATGTTTCTTATTTTGACAGTTCAGCCGTTCTCACCAGCCGCCATCTTGGATTTTTTTTAAATCTAAATTTATTCACGTATATTCACAATATTTTCGAAAATTCTATGAGAAAATATCTATAATATTCAAAAATATTCACAAAAATTCACTGTTTTAAAATTCGAATGAAGCCCCTAGACCAATGAAAATGTATATAAATCTATCGATTTTGACATGCCAAATTGTAGAATATCTCCGATATTTCTGATAATACTCGATAATTTTAGAATGAAATATGCACATTCATTATTTATTTGTGTATAAGCGGTTTATAAGCGGTTTATAAGCGGTTTATAAGCGCCCTGGCCCAGGTTGACCAGGTCCACGGAATTACAAAACGCGAAGCCAACTCATCGCATTATTAAAATGATCGACATAATAATCATAGTATATTTGATTGTTTGCCCATCAAACCAACCGAACTTTAAATAATTGAGTGAAATAGCTTGCATTATTCTCAACACATTTTATAAAGTGAATGCTCACATTTTAATTTGATTCTTTCTTTCTTTTTTCTTCCTCCCTTCTTTTTTGCCTGCTTTTTTTCCTTGGTCTGTTGTCATCTCTTTCGTCTTTCTATGTATTTGTAACGACACACGATGACCATCATCCCTCCCCAACGTGCAACACACTTACACACATACACAGCTCGAAACACGGTCCATCGATCGGCATATCATAAATTGCTTCTAGATAGTTACATGCGAATGATTTCGAACGATGCACCAACATACATCGGTTCCAGTCCGTCACCGTTAATCATGTCAAATCAATTTGATTTCATTTCGGATCGTCGTTGCCGTTCAAAGTCGCCACCACCACGTTTGCCATCGTCACTCACATTTGGAAAGCTAGATTATTTGTACAATGGTGCTGCCCACAACTTGCAGTATGCGAAAAAATTGCGAAATCGCTGTGATCAAATGTCAACGTAGCCGAGCTATTTGTGAGAAAGAAACAACCGTTTTCAATGTTAAATAAATGTAAGTAGACAAAGCCACCTATTTTTCTCTACAGTTTCTTTTATCGATAAATTGTTTCAGCTGAAAATTGATATTTTTCCACCGGATAACCACTCCTCCTATCATATTCGCTTGAATGCGATGCGTAAAATGTCTCTTCCACTTTCTCCACCTCTTCATCCTTGTCTCATTCATCCAAACGCCATTATTTAACAGTGGCTTAATTGGAAGCGCTTACTACGTTGTAAAACGGACTTAAGTACGCACAGCAAAGATTACAACGACAGCCGTGTAAAGCTTGTCAATACATTGGCCGAGCGAATCGTCAATGAGTGAATTAACAATACAAGCGTCAGAGCTTGTGAAAACTTTTCATCGAAACCAATTTCACAACTTTTACACTAAACGTTACGACAAAAACTCGTATAAATTTTAATTAAATTCCAAGCACACCAGACAAAAGCCAGCGTATTTGACTGAAATGTCCTGGCTACAGATTGAAACATCACCGATTGTGAATGCACAATTTCCGTCTGGATCAGATTGGATTTATCATTTTTATCAATGTTTTTCCTTTTTTCCTCTTCTTTATCAAGAACAATACACTTGCAACGTATTAGCAACAAGCTCTTTAAATGGAAGAAGGCACAAGCTTTTGCGCTTTTTCATCAAATCCAGGATCGAATTCAGGTTTTTGAATGAAAAATTTGCATCGGCGATTAGTTGTTTGTTGAACAATTTTTGAAATAAACAATTTTTCTATAATCATTAAATATTTCAATGGCAGCAACTTGAATACACTCCGAATTTTCCACATAATTTAATGGAATAGGGCCATTTTTTTTCTTTTTATTCAAACTCGACAATTTTTTTTTACATTGAACAATAGCCTTTATCGCTAAACTATTTTACGTTTAATTGCATAATATTTTATTCTTGTCAACGCCTGCGTAATTGCGAATCAATTTGTAATTCTCTGCCCCTGGACGAGCGTATGGTATGGAGAAGACGAAGAAAAAAGCGATGGGAAAAATGGTTTCGGGAGTAATTTTCCATTGAATCATTTTAATTAAAATGGATAGAAGAATGTTGAAACAGTTAAAGAGCACTAAAACTTTAATTATTTTTTCTTCCCGTTGTGGATCAAACGAAAATTCAGCCAAAACAAAGGTTCATGAAGGAAATTTAGTTGATGTATAAATGAGTATGTTGAAAACTTATTTCTCTCTTTCAGTGTGCATAATTTTATTCCGTTGCCCGACAATTTCTCCTCCCCACAGGAGCGAGAAAAAAAAAGTTCTTCCGGAGAATGGGCAGAAAAAAAGAACATTAAACCGGGAAAACTGGACAATGAAATGGAATATATATATAGCATGCACTTCGCATTGCATTCGTCGTCCACTTGAACCATATTGTGAAGTTACATATTTGCCTGTGCACTTTTCCACTTCCCCGGTATTGTCGTATTCATTTCAGTATTGTATCAAGTTGACAAAGGATTTATTTGTTTGATGTCTGCATAAATTTGATGCTAATTAAAATTGCTTGCGATCGTCTTTCGTAAATCAAAAGTCACCAAAAGATAGAAACAGAGTGAAAGAGAGAGAGAGAGAGAGAGAGAGAGAGAGGGAGAGGAAGATGGAGAGTGAGAGTAAGCGTTTACGTTTGTCACAATGAATGACAATAATTAAGTGGAAATCGGATAAAATATATATATTGAGTAGTCCTTTTCGTTTGCGCGCTTCCCTTTGTTCACGTATTATTAGCTGTGTGTTTTGTTGTTGTTTTTTAACTGCTTTGTTTTGATATCTTGTTGTATTTCTACAACGTTGGGAATTCAGCGGAGGAAAAGAACCGAACGAGAGAAGAAAAAAAAAGAGCGAAAGATTGAAACGAAACTGCATAGCGTCAGGTCGTGACGCGAAACTTGAAATTGCGGCTCATTGTGTTTGTATTGTGTGTGTATCATATAGTAAGGTTTTTTTCTTGCTAATAAATGTCATCATAAAAATTTGTTTCAATAATCATAAAAATATGTGGAATTGCCTCATTGAGCTGAGCCTTGCTGAGCCCAAATACTTAGGGCTTAACTGGAATAAATTTATAGATTCAAAGATATATAATTCCACACTCATAATTCGAATCGCATTGTATTGGCGTTGATGTCACCCCGGTTTTCACACATTGCATATACATCTATTTATATATATATGAATGTCCGAGAATGAAAACGCAACTTCTATTCACA
>NW_022601467.1:9752816-9797694 GCF_009176505.1 Sitodiplosis mosellana | reverse complement strand
TGTGAATAGAAGTTGCGTTTTCATTCTCGGACATTCATATATATATATATATTCGTTTTACAATTGAATTGACATGCTTAGAAGAAAAATATTGTATAGATACGGTACATATATATATAAATGTAAATTCATAAAATGTCTATTCGTTCTCGCTAATTATTTATTATTCCGATTGAGGTTACCGTCGATTTGCCCGACTCGGAATCAACAGCAACACATGGCAATTAAATGGGAAGTGAAACGATGAAATGCAAATGGGCTTTTTTTGCTACTCTATTTTTCGTACAGTGCCGATTGAGAACGTTGAGCATTAGCGCGACATAAATGTGAGCGGGTTTGTGTATTTACTTGTATCGTTTCACAGATAAAACTTTTGAACACGCGTTCCAAATTTTTCAACACACTCGATCCAGCCGAAACACAGCTCTAACTTTTACAATAATTTGTGCAGATATTCTGCAACTAGGTTTTCGAACTCATTACAAACTAAAAGTAACACCGACAATACATGAATAAAAGTCAAGTGAGAAAAAAAACAACAAAAACACACACACATACTCACTCATAATCAGTACTGACCAGCAATAACGGCGACTGAGCAATGTGCAATTTGTGCCTTTGTTGTTCCTTTGTAAACATAAATTCGTCTCGCTTTTCTCCTCCTCTTCTTTCCCCTTTTTTTATTTTCTTTTCTACCGCTGCACTTTTTTTAATTGTTTTATTTTATATCGCTGTTCTTGGTATATATATATATACGAAGATTGTGTATGTTTGTGCTGCCTTGTTAAAATATAATTTGCAACCAATTCGAACAATCATGCATCAATCTCACCATCATTTTACGTACTCTCTCACCCAATACAATGAGCGCCCCAGTCTCAATGACTCAGGCGCTGGCTTTTTTTTTACTTTTCCATGCTCGAAAATTAAAATTCTATACTTAAACGATAATAAAGTCGCATCGGTATACTTCGACTTTATTTTTATTTCATTTGTTTCGCACAATTTTTTTTTCTTTTCTCTCGCTCGTTTTCTCTTCGCTTCTTCGTTCAGTTCAGTTGAATTGAGTTGGGTTGTGTGTGTATTTCTTGTTTTCATTAATTTCTTTTCGCAGTTTTTATTTCATCGCTCTGCAATTTATAGAGAATTATTTTTTGTTGATGTCTCTAATGTGCTTGTACTACGTATGTTGTGTGTATGTGTATGGTGTGTAGGAGCCACAGCACCATATATTCGTAAAATGAATGGAGAAAAGAATGACGAGAGAGTGTGTGCATCCATTTATAATATAATTTAGATCGTAAAATTTATTTTATATTTTTACCAACCCAAAAACGGTGCAAAGCAAAACGTAACGCATCTGATGTGCTGTTCACGAAAATGTTATTGGACGCTTGTGTTTGTTGTGATCTTTGGATGTGCATCAAACAATGTGTGCGTGTGTGTGTGTAAATGGGAAGTGCATGGATATCAGTAATTGGTACAAGGAACAACGTGCATTTTAGTCAAGAAAGTAGCATTCACAAGATATGAAGAAGTGTACGCGATTCTTTGGCCGTTTTAATGCGCATAACTTGTATATAAATTGTATAAACTGTCTATCTATTGCAATACACGCGGACTGGCTGAGCTGAGCTGAGTTGTATTGCATAAGGTACACCTTTCGCGAGTGAAGCGGAGTGGTTGCTTGTTTGTGTCGATGTGTACGAGTGCATTTGTTTCTCTTCTCTTCTCGGCTTTCTCTCTCTCTCTCTCTCTGTCTCTATCTATCTCTCTCACCCTCTATCCTCTTTCTCTCTTGTTCGCCTTAACATGCGACGCCATGCAGTTTTACGGCAAATGGCAGTTAGGGACCTGAACGTTAGGATCGTAAAATGAATACTTGTTCCACACAATCACACGATTCCTTGAGAGCCGGGCCACAATCGCCACAATGCCAACGAAGAAAAACAAAACAACAACTAAACCCCAAAACAATAAAATGAATAAAATATATATTGAAGTGAAATTTGCATCAACAATGCCATGTGTATCTGTAATAATTAGAGCGAACAAGCATTTGGCAACCTTCGCGCCGTTTATGTGCCCGTGTGTATTGGCTCTATAAATTTTAAATCTACCTGTCATAATATTTGCCGGCCAATTGTTCGTTGTGAGGATTTGAGGAGAAAAAAAATTAATGAAATCATTCTTAATTGTGTTTTCCGTGTTTCGTTTCAATCACTCGTTTGCTTATTACTTGTGTTGTTGCTCCTTGCCATACGGCATAGACGCGCATCAATCCCTTTAAGCTTTCGATCCAGCAACATCATTTTCTATTTCCATTCGATTCAATTCATTTTATTTGATATAATTTTTTATTGCAACCATATAAAAATAAATGCACAATGATACTTTCGACGAATGTGGAAGTGAAGCGCACCATGCAATATAATTACAGCACAAAGTGAGTGCACCGCTGTTTAGCGGGTACATCATACCGAACACTAAACGTACATATCCAGGACACATCTGTATTCGTTTCGTTGGTGTGAGTGTGTGTGTGTGTGTTTGACAACATCTTCGTCGTTTCATGCGCTATAAACACCTTGGCAGACAGACGCGCAAACTAAATAGCCAGAGATGCAAAAATTAAACAAATCTACAATCCAAACGAACGATCACTGCATAGAAAATGAAACGGAGGGAGAGCTAGAGTGAGCTTAAACATTCGGTTGAGCGTGTATGTGCGTGCGCGAGATTGGCTTTAAAAACTCTCATTGAAGTATAATATAGAATAAATAGCATTTTTATTAAATTGTTGCCTTTTGATCTTTTTTTATGATCTTGTTGCCGATGAAAGGAGCGACAACGTCGTTTCGCTGAACCATATCGCAGTCGTCATTTGGTCTTAGACCGATTTAAATGCAGGACACTTTATGATTTCGTTTTATTTGCTTTCTTTGTTAGCGAACATAGGGAACTTCCCGGTGACTATTTTTCTCATCCTTCTTCTTCGCCTTCTTTTCTTCGTCCACATTGCCCTAAGTTATAAATCATATTTATTTTTATCGTCGTCTATTGTAATAATCTATGATTATACATGTATATTCGAATGTCATTAAAAAAAAGTTCTCTTATAATGAGGAATGAAAAATGAGATTGAATGAAACGTGTACGATTTCAAATCATGCCATCATGGACGAAAATAGTAACAACAATAATAATCCACGGCTTTGGCATTTTAATTCTGAGGGAAATTTCTACATAGAAATTTATTTTTTATGTTTTGGCCACGTCTAATTGATTGTCAGAAAGACAGAGAAACAACCCAGACACGCTCATTGACGTTGAATCATTCTTTGAATCGTAGGATGTGTCTGATAAAGAAAGGAAGAAAAAAAAATAATAGCAAATCGATTTAAACTCGATATCCAAGTTGTGCATTCATAATACATATATGTATATTCATTGCGAACGCGTGCAATGTTTTGTTTATAAAAGAATTTCCTCATTTTTATAACCAAAGCCATTTTGTTGCAAATTGTTTTTACTCAGTAGCAATAAAGTGATTGTGCTTATGTTTCTTACTCTTATTTTTTTTAAATTTAATTTCCTCTCGAATCGTTATTCGTTTGCTATTGATATTAATTGCACATGCAAACCTTTCGTCTTTCCAAGCCACAATACCATTTTTTCCTCCTCAAAATGTATATATTCATTCGTTCGTTCGTTCGTTCCTTTTCTCTAAATATATGCCATAGTATAATTACACAATTGAAGAAAGAAGAAGAAACAGAAATATATTGATTTCGATCGCGTGATGGATTCTTGGCAGTGAGATTTTAAATGCGAACAGTTTATGTTAAATAAAATATCGTCAAAACAAAACTCCGGCCATACTCAGTTTAGCTGGAAATCTTCCAATGGAAAATACATGCGATGCAAACGAAGTTAAATGTGTATTGACGAGGCACATTTTTTTCTTTCAAAAACAAAGAATTTAAAAAAATAATACAATAATAAAGTCTGGCCGATTAAATGTTTGACTTGTGAAGAGGAAAAAAAAAGCGTATAGAGAAAGGGGAAGGGGGGGGGGGGAAATAATGTTTGTTACGAATAGTACAACGCAAATTCGAATGCATCATATCATCACCAAGTGAACAGAGATTTCATTGGATGGCGGAGGATTCGGAAATGTGAATTTGTTCAGTGCAGAAAAGTCAACCATACCATACCGTACCGTTTCGATGAAATAACGCTACAAGTAGTAGCCAAATTGAAGTGTTACCCTCACTTTGCATGTCAACAACAATAACATGTTGATTTCCGAGTGGATCTGTTAATAGGATTTAGAATGGATATGATATTGAAAACAAAGAATGTGCTTGCGTTATTTTTAAAAGCCAAACAGCGCATTCAGCTGCTGTTGTTGTTGTTGTTGCTGCAGTTTTTTTTTCATTTCTTCATTGGAATCGTGTGCAAAGCAATCCACTGAAATGATGTGGGTGTGTTCGTAATCTCGATGAAAATTCCGAAATCCGTGGAATGTGCGACACTTTTCTACTTTAATCTCGCATGGCTAGAAAGTAAGCGTGCAACATATCACACCGTATCGCAATCGGTTAAACAAATGTACACAGATTTAATAATTGATTTTTTCACCGACTTTTTTTTCCCCACTTCGACTTGTCTTTGTTTTTTATTGTTTGTAATGACGAAAGCCGTTAGAACCAATTATAGGCATTCATACATGCAAGACTGAACAAATCCATAAGCACAAGCACTCCACACTGAAAAAAAAGAATCGTATCGTTCTATTCTCTCTGTAATTATCCCTTATCTACCGTGGGTATCGTATTGCACGGAAACAACATGGCATGAATTGAATTGGCTGCTTTTTTTTCGATTTCTGATAACGCGTCAACGACAGAATGGCGAAAATAAAGAAACAAAGAATCAGTCTCAAGTCTCTCAAAATTGATTAGATACACAAAATGTTTGTTTGAGATTTAATTAAATGTATTTAACAATGTCTTAATAAATGACATATTACTTATCTCGTGTGCCACAGTTAAGAGGCGCGCGCTAACGTTCACGCGCGCACGCTCTCATTCGCCTCGAATAATCGATGGAAAAGCGCAAAATTGTTGAGTGTAAATTAAGTGTGCGACGTTTGACGTGTCAATTCTAATCGAAGAGGCAAATAAAATTGATTACGATTATTCATTTAGTATCTATCATGAGCAATGCGTTTTTGTTTGAGCTTGCAAAATGTGTGATATTGCTATATGGGGTTCTGAAGGTTACAGTGATTACAATATTTTTTTTTTCGTTTGTTCGTTTATTTGTTTGTGTGTATGGTCTTTAAACGAATGATCGAAAGAAGAAGAAAGCAGATGGGAAAAAAATGTAAATCCATGTGCATCGTATCAGCTGTCAAACGCCCAAAAAGGTTTTCATTTTTTTCGCTTCTCTCTCTCTCTCGAAACAAATAATAAAAAGATTATAGGTTGTTGTCATCAACAAGAAAATTGGCATTTCGTAAGAATGACACAAGATAAACAATTACGTACATTGTTTCGCATGGGCCAAAACGTTATTGAAATGTGCGTGCGCTATGCGCTTGTGTGTACGTTGATTTTGCAAGTGATGCGTCAAACTGCTTCGAATATGACCTAATTATTGATAAAAACGAAAAATTTAACTGATAAAGACTCGGTTTCAGTGATAAGTTTTACAGACTATATTTAATTTGCTGCAGTATACTAACAAGGCAGTAACCAAACAACATTCAGACGATGAGTCGTTGCATATTCGACTTGCATTTAAATGACAACAGAAAGCACTCCAAAACAAAAGCATGCAATGAATTGAACAAAATAATAATGAATACAAATTCAGCTGATAAATGGAGTGCACAAAACGTAGACATAAACCAAAACCGACACATACACTCGGCCCGAATGGAGAAAACGGCTGACCGACCAACCGGAACACATACACTACACACACTCAGGCTACCCACTGCCTAAACACTGTTCATGTACATACACAAACCGAGCTACACAAAATCAGAATGTAAATATGATGACCGTGATTAGATTCCACGGTGTCGCACATTCAAATCGAATCGAATTCACGTTAAATTTATTGTAATATGTAACCTTATTATCATAATAATAATATTTCTGCGGCACTTTTTTGACAAGTTTCGTACGCGCGAAAACTATGCATACGTGATTATGCATTTAGTTTGCTGCCACACAAAAAAAAATAATGCTTTAGGTTATTCTGTGTTGCCGGGCGCGTTTGTGTTCAGTTTGTGGTTGCATTGCATTGGCTCTGAAATAGCATGCCAAATTCATCATTCCGAATCATTTTCGAGATGACAGAAAAACCATAATTAGACTTACCGGACCGCATGACAATGTTTACTCAATTGTCATCGTCTGGTTGGAATTAAAATACTTGTGTACGCTTATAGCTCGTTTATTTGTTTGTTGTGTCGTCAACGTGGAATTTATGTCATAGGAATAACACGCTCGGCACCGCTGCTAGTGCACACTCATTGCACTCCCATCGCTCGTACAATATCAAAGTGCGGCATATGAATGCATTTACTAAATAGATAAGGCTGAAACGTATTGATGTATCTTCAAAATGGTCAGAAATAGAAATCCAACAAATCAGAAAGCATAGGGAATTGCCCTTGATTGAATTCGACATTTTCTTTCCTTCCGATATTCCCATGATTCAATTATTAACAAGGTCGCTAAAAAATATACTTAGTTTACATGGATAATCCATGATGGATGTTGTAGTATATAAGAATGGTTCTCGGACATAGAAGAGATGGACATTCATGTTTGAATTCATGTTACTTTTAAAGTAGTCTCTGAATACTTAGCCAATATATATTACCGGCAGCGTTGATTGTAAATCACAGTTGCAACAAGTCAATACTTTAAATATCAGCATTGATTCAAAATTCGTTGAATTTACATATTTATGGCAAAAATGCCATGCTGTTGAAAACGATCATTAACTCTCAACCGGGCAAGTGACAACGACCATAATATGATTTTTATTCAACTATATTCTTGTGCGGAAAAGATGCTGCATTGTGTTCTTTGATCCTTTCCATGTATTGCAGCCAAAAATTGAACATCGATCATTAGATAGCGCTACGTGGAGCTAAATATATTTGCTGGACACAAGCGGGCAAATGGATCCAAAATGGACCCATGGCTTTATGGCTATAAAATTGAGAATGCATAATATATCATCCAAAGTAGTATTATTCCGAAAACTAGAAAGATGATTCTTTCCAATGCGCATTGCGCAATATACCAATAAAATTGGATGAACCTTAACCCTCAACTGCATAAGCCCGCCTTTTGGCGGGCATCATTTAAACACCTGTATAATGTGAATCGTACGGCGGATGACATTGCTTCAAGGGGAATTTTTATTTGTCAATGTTTTTTCTTTATTTTTGTCTTTGGCGTCATTTGTCTATGTCGTACGATTGGTGAGTTATAAACAAAAATGTGCACGAAAACGAAAATTTGACAAAATAAATTATTCGGTTTCCAAATTAGACATATTTTTGACACTTTTAAACAATGGATTTCATTGTTCTCTGACTTATTTCTATCGCATTTCCTGACTAAACCATGGGAAATCTAGGATTATGAATATTTTTTTCGTTATCTATGGCCAAAAATCAACCAAATACCAGTACTCCCAGTCCTAGAAAAAATTCATGCAGTTGAGGGTTAAAAAGGTTACAGAGACATGTATTCATTTGAATTTTTGTCAAATGTCAAAACCAGAATTGATAATATTTTCTGTGTAAAAAGCAATGTATCATAAAAAGTACCCGAGTAAAACGTAGGAACGGTTCGTAAGGTATCTACACCTTTGCATATACCTTGTGTATACATTCATAGGAGTGAATGGTTTTTTTTTCTCTTCATACTGTCTTTCGCAAATGTTTACAGCAAAAAAAATCAATATTCGTTCGCTCCAATGCATATCTACGCAAGATATACACAAAAGTCTAGATGCCATATGAACCGTTTCTTTGGTTCACTCGGGTAGTATATAGTGGGGAAGTAGAAAGAACGATGCATGCTTTCAAACGTGGCATGCTTTAACAAAATTAGTTCAGCATCAGTGGAGCTATGGAGGTGTATACTTAAAACTCAGCTCTCGATATGTCAAATTGTACTACTTGAAAACCATCAAATTTAGACAAAAAATCAGAGTATTATATCTCTGTTGGTTTTCATTCAATTTTATCGGCATATGTCACGTTTGAGAGATGCATCTTTTTAGTTTCCAGCACAGTCTCACTTTTGGAGATATATTGCGTTTTTTTCTTCCAATTTCACAGCCATAAAACTATGGGTCCACTTTGGTCCACCTTGCCCGACAACTCAAGTGATTTAGCTTGCCCGTCTGCGGGTTAATATGGAATGCAAAAAATAATTCCACCGATCTACATTTAAGTGTCGAAGTGATGTGTCTGACATAATGTCATGTCATTTTCATCATCGAAAAAGTAGCAACACAATAATTATACAATTACAAGCATAGAAGCAATTTCATTTTATTTGGATTAAAATAGGTTTTACTTATCAGACATTCGATAAAAAAAATACGTATTTTCCAGTATAAAATGTGAATCTTTTCATTGAATCGGGAAAAAAGAGCTTCAATCAAAAATGCATTTCGCATGCTTTTTCATTTCTTATTAAATATGAACGAGGCGAAATGTTGCTGGATTTTGAGAGGACTGTCATATTATTTCGTATTTTAGTTAAATTTTAGTAGTATGTGACATATATTTGTGGATGTACTTGTACATCATCTAAATTATGCATGTAGAATTATCGTTCGATTGTGTCGGAATTTATTGTTGTATTTTTCGTTGTTGTTTCTTTAATGCATCCACCATATTATTTTTATTCAAGATTCTACAAAAAATATTTGAATAAAAAGTCATCACGTGAAATTGAATTTCATTATTCACTTTCTTTATCCAATTTTGATAATCCTTTTCAATTTTTAATATCTGATTGAATTTCAATTATCACTATTGCAATCAATGCCTTCATTTTTCGACAGGTCAATTTGCTTCTTTCTCCGTGGCTGCTCATGATAATCGATTCCAATTTATTCGCATTTTCATTGACATTTTAAGTTGACACGTTGTGTGTCTGTGCATTTGGATCTCTCTCTCTCTCTCTCTCTCTCTCTCTCTCTCTCTCTCTCTGTCGTTTGATAGACGACCGCAGGAAGAATTGCAATCAACAACATTCCGATCGTTGATATTCAAATCAAATGCATTTATAATATTAAGTCATCGTTTGACGTAATTTAAATACGTTTCGACACTTTATTCCCCCTTTTTAGTCATTTCTGCTGCATTTATTTTTTTTCCCAGGCCAATTTAGCAGAATCGTACTATCCTATCGTTTTTTGTTGTTTTGTTTTTTCTATGTCTACTAATTGAATTTTGCACTTTGCCCCGTTATAGTGGCGGTATATTTGCGTGACAGGATCTACTGAAATTTGTATAAGATCAAATGTTTATTGATTTATTTATAAATGAAAGAAAAATGGTGACAATTAAAAAGTGTTCATTGAAATAATGGAATTGGATGAAAGAGGGGAAAAACAAACAAAATGAAAGGATATGAATGATTAAAATGCGATAATGTCGCGAATGAAGTGAATTAGCGACGTAGTTTGATAATAGAATATCAAAAATAGTTTCACATTTGATAAGTTCGATGCAAGAAACACAGGAAGCATTATTGCTATTTTCGTCTGATAGAAATGTGCGCGCGCGCGAATTGGTCACCGTGCACGATTTTCGATCTTCAGTCTAGTGCAGTTTTGATGTGGTAAGATTAGCTCAAAGACTTCCTGATTGAGTAAAGCACAGTGTTTATTTACTGATAAACGTGGAAAGAAATTTAAAAAAAAATGCGGATCGTCACACTTTGTAGCACTATCTATCCTTGAGCTGCTTAGTTTATCATGATCTGTGGCAATGTGATTATTTTCTCAGGCCATGCCGAGATAAGGGGGTATTTTTATATTACACATTTGAACTCTTTTTTTTTCTTTTCTCTCTGTCTCGTTGGTTTTCTTTGGCGCGCGCGTAATCTTGATGGATTTATTGTGATTGAAATTTGCGCGCGTACACACACAAACACACAAAATGAATGTTGTTGTTGATTGTCGAGAGTTTCATTTGCAATTCAAACGCGGCCCACGCTGCGACAATAAAAAACCATTTGAAATCATATTTTCGGAATTCAGCAATATACTTCATTTCACCTTCGATTCGAATGATGTTCATTTCCTTCGACATTTTATTCCTGGGCACGAATGTGGCATATAACTGGCAAACACTGTGTGCTCATTCGAGTAAGCCAGCGGACGAGAGAGATCGCACCGTGCGCGCCATGCTCGCGCGCACACACACACATACATACCCACATATATATACACATAAAAATCTCAACTTAAGGCCCAAGAAAGAAGCATTTTACTTGTGCATCGTTTTATTCTTTTTACTACTATTTTAAAGTGATCGTTAAATCTTTTTATGAATGCATAATTTTATATATAGATATTAAATTAAGTATGCTTATTGTGTTCGCCCGTTTGTATTGTGGAATGTGTGAGTGTGCAGAGTAATGGTATTTCAACAATATCGCCAGAATAATGTGATAGCTGTGTGCACACCCATTCGCACATTAAAAAGAAGAAGAAAAAAAACACTATCCTCAGCACAGCTCAGTTTAGCACACAAACATGGCGTCTTATACATTTGAAAGCAAGTCGAATTGCCAGCTAACTCATCTATGATAATTTAAATGATTTTCTTATAATTATTGTGTATGACGCTCTCTTTCTCTCTCTCTCTCTCTCTTCCTCTCCCTCACGCTCTCCATTCGCTTTCCAATCGCATATTTCAGCGTTACTGTTTAATATTTTAAGAAAGAATGCTAATAAAAACTATGTATCACTTCCTTTTTATCGGCCATTCAAACGAACGTATTCAGCAATTTTGATGTTTTATCTCCAGGAAACCGACAGTATTATTGTAATCATGCACAACCGCACAATAAAATGCACCAAAAGTCAAGGCGAATTTTTCCTCAATTATTGTCGAATAACGTCGAATCGAACTGTTCGGTTGATGGGAAAAGAAAACTGCTATTCCATACACACACCCAGAGCTTTTGCAGCAGCAATATTTTCTCTAATTCAAAAGTGCTCACAGCATCAAATCTCAACTCTAAATAGATAATTTTTTTTACTGCAACAATAACTATCATCCCTCAAGTATTTTCGATTTACAAAGAAGATGAAAAATTGCAGAGTGAATTCCCAGTACAAATCATAATTTCTGTAACAACCATTCTTCTAGTTTTTTTTTTTTGACGATACATCGATGCAATTGTCTCACCATCGGCAAAAAGGGAGCTCAAATAACGGAAAAGCTTTTAGCAACCGTTTTTTTCTCTCTTCCAGTTAAGTGCGGTTTTGTATCTAACGTTATATTGTTTACTTATCAAAACCGCGTGAACGGACGTAACTTTCAATCGGCTGGTGAAAATGGTTGGGACACATTTTATGCGCATTTATCGCAATTTGCAAAAAGCAACAGCATCAGCAGGAGTAACAACGAAGACGATGACAATAACAAATCGAGCATAATCCACAATTAGCCATTTGCCATTTGATGCATTTTGTTGATCTAAGAGTAACACATAATATATAATATGAAATGATTCGCATAAATTTGTGCTCATCTTTTCTCCGTTGCTTTTTTTTATTGTTCAGAATGGGGTAATAAAAAGCCATTTAAGGTAACTAAAAGTGGATTCATGGCTGATTCAAGGCGGCCACTATCCAATGTTTTATTACTTTGCAATTTTATCGAGCGCTTCGCTTATGAAAATATAAGCCTTCGAGGCGAATGTCTCTCTAATGCAATTCTAGACGAATACTCTATAACTGAATTGAGCGCACATTGTAAAATGGCATATGCAATTACATTCACATAGACACACACACCCATCAAAATGCAAGCAATGGACATTAATTCACTAGTTATTCGCGCCACCGACATGCACTAATCAGCCAGCATTTTTGCTGTGAGTGCGTGTGTATGCGCGCGTTCTCGTTTGTGTCGCACAAAACTTTTATTGCCGTTGAAAAGATGTCAGCGTCAAATTGAAAATATTATGGTAGCGCTATAAAATTTAATTTAATTAAAAAGTGCAAAAGAATTTTTTTCACTGCTCTCTCTCTCTCTCTCTAACTTTCGGAACTTTAGATTTTTTTTGTTTGGTCGGATATATTCATTCTGTAATTTATAATTGGATTCGGTTAATGCATTTATCATGTATCTCATATTTGCATGAAAAAATAGTTGACTTTTTCACTGGGCCCATTTCATTTTTTTTGTTGCTGCTGCTGCTCACTCTCTCTCTGCATTATCTCTTGATTTGTTGTTGTTTGTATTTGTTTTGAGCTTTGAGTGTTTTCGGGATGAAATGAATAAACATATTTGATGGAATAATTTAATTACATGCGACGGTTATAAATAAAAGAAAACTTATACGCCATTTGTTTGCACGTTTGCGTAACAAAGATTATACATTGAAAATAGGAATTGCATGAATACGGTTTGCAAGGCTGGAAACATGTGTGTATTTCATGTATTTTCATTTGTTGCATTGTTTACATGTAAGAAGCTTACATACACACCGTTACAACACAACAAACATGACTTTCGAATGTGTAAATGCTTGCCTAGATACACAATTTTACTACACAAAATGTGACTTTTTCAAATTCATTTATCATGTTATCAGCCAATCAGCCAAAGGTCCGCAATGTGCATAGTAAGCTAGAAGTTATTTAAAATGCCGACACCGCCATTCACGTGTTGATCGTGTTTTTATGTGCGGATTGTGTGAATGTGTGTCGTTGTGTGGTTTGATCTCTCTCCCCCTTCTTCTTCCATTCGATTTGTTTTTAATGCTCTATGAGATTGAATCTGAAATAGTTGCGAACCGAATACAAACCAGACGCAACGGGAGAGAGAGAGAGAGAGAGAGAGAGAGAGAGAAAATATAAAGGACTCTCCGCATATCCACAACACTTAATTTATATTAGCTTCATTATAAGGTCTGGTAAATTAACTATTGATTATGATGAAAGCAATAAAAAAAATTATTCAAATGTTCAAAAACCGAAATGTAAATTTGATACTTTTCAAATCGTGCGGATAAGATCAAAGGCCATTTTCGTCTCTAAATAAATGGTCAATAAAAAATACGCGGCAATTAAATCAAAATGGAGAGACCAACAAATTAGTCTATATGATGTGGTCTGCGCCAATGATTGAAACGAACTTGATTTTCACCATAAATGCGTTCGGGTTTCTTTTTTTCGTTTCGGTTCGTTACACTCATCTCTGTATACCGCATAAACGATTGATCTTCGGGGTGGGTTTAGCGTGCAACCGGATCATAAACGGTTTCAATACATAAAAATGCTTTCTGCCCGAAAGAGAAAGAGAGAAACATATTTGATCAATCGCGTAATGTGCGCAACAAACTGATCCATATGAAATGGATTTCGCCTTTTCGACACATTGTGTCAGAGATTGCAGGCGCATCGCACACACACAGTTACATCTGCGGTGGTTTTCACTCGACGGTAACGAAAAAACATGCGTAGAACAGTTAACGAAATCTTTGTGAAATACGCAGAAGAAACCACGAACAACGAAAAAACAACAACAACGATAATACTAAAAAAAAAAAAGAAGGAAGGGACGAAATTCAAAATATCCAATAAGCAAAAAACCAATAAAATCGACCGAAATCAAGCGGGAAAAAAGAGATTATGAAGAACGTTTGCCTCATTGTAATAAATGTCTAAATAAAATATTAACGATATTTTTCTGTGCTTTCAAAAATAAAACTGATTTCAAAACGGGAGATAGAGAGTGAAAAAAAGGAAGCAATTCTATCGTAAAAATGTTCCGATTCTTTTGATGGCAATGAAAACGAATCGAAAGATTCTTCACTGCATTTATGGTCCGGGTGCATTGTGTGATTAGTTTGAAACAGACGCGATGAGACGAGAATGAACCGAGCAAAAGAAAAAAAAAACAAGCAAAAACAACATTTCTTTTGATTTCATTCATGTTTCGCACATTTTTTTTCCATTCGGAATGGATTGGGATAATGATATTTTTATTTAGGCAAATCTCAATTCATGGCCACGACCCAATAGGTAACCAGCAACAATGAATTGTTGCTTGTTTCGGCGTTTTCCCTTGCCACAAATAATAAACGGCCGTTATTATTATTGCGTCTACTGCTGCTGCCGCTGCTATTCTTTTTCTCGTCGCTCTGTGTTTTTCTCAGAAATGTAATCCATTAACATTTTGATTTATAGGTGTTATTATTAGTGAAACACTATTTATGGCAATGATTCGTTGAGAGAGTTCATTTACAATACGATTACGGACAGATATACAAATTAAAATGAATAAAACAGCTATGGTAAAATATTCCGTAGTGAATTATTATTTCGGGACACGTTAAATAATGTATTTTGGCGCGCTTGAGAAATAAGCTAAAAGAAGCGATGCTATAAAAACACTAATCGGAACATAGACCTTATTGATATGAATATCCATAGACGCTATATGGTAATCAAGCTAATCCATAAAAATTGGAAGAGATAAAAAAAACAAATGTGATAAAATAAAAGAATTGACCATATGAAAAGCGTGATCTCGGGACAAAAACAATTAATTTCAGCATTGACTCTGTATGCACTGCACTTTTGGCCATAATTTTTTTTTCCTTGTTCATCAACATCCAAGGAAAAGCGACACCATCAGCAATTTGGCACATTTTTTGTTTTTGTTTTTCTGCTTCTTCTGGTTTTACTTCTGTTTCACCCGGAAGACGGAAAACTATTTGAAACAGCATTCTTTATGAGCGCGCGTCTAAGTTTTTATTGTTATCAAGGAGGCGAAATCGTTGATCCAGTAAATTGCCGTGCTACCAAGTCAGCATTTCGTATCGTTCGTACATGAATTTATGTTCGAGTCATTACTTTATCGGTTATATAATCCAGTGTATGTGTTTGTGCACTTTTTTTCCCTTTGTGAGTCAAAATTCTAGATCTGAAGCTGCAGTCTGTGTGCCTGTGCACTCGTTGCAAGCAAACAGATCTGGAGTGCAAGCACAGTCTCAGATGGCAGTGAAAAGTGGTAAAATCAGTCGAATGCACAAAACCAGCGCCAACAATGGCACAAGTAGCAACCAGTAGTAGTAGTGGAGCAACATCAGCGATAAGCGACACACGTATACCAAGTTTCATTTGATATCTTTTCCGCTTGAAATGAGCATAATCTAAAATGAAATTGTACAATGGGATCGACACAACCGTGGCCAGTGTTTGGGCCACGTATAGACATACACATACACACACGCGACCGTACTTTTATCCATCCTTTGCATCCATGGTGTTTGTCACATGGAAAATAGTGACGGTGCAATGCATTTGAGGTCGATTCAATATGCAACAATTCCAGTAATACGGTATTGATGGCTTTTCCCGTACCTCTTCCTGTCTACAATTCATGCACAATGCAATGCAACATCCAATCCACCAGGCATTTTCCGCTCAGCTTTGTCGCTTTTGCAATGCACTGATCATGGGTATATAGCGTTTGCTTCTGCTTAACTTTTACCGCACACTTATCGCTTTTCAGCAATTCTTCTTAAAATCGTTTGCGCTTTGTTTCATTTCGTTCCTTCACTCTGTCCCTCTCTGTCCTCTCTCTCTCTCCCTCTCTCTCTCTCTCCTCGTCGCACTTTTTCTTCGGGATTTTTATTACGTCACATTTATTCGTACGTTTTATTATGGCAATGTCAGAACTCGATTGCTATTGTTGTAAAAATTGAGTAACGTTGCAATGGGACAATGCGCAGCAACACTCCCGAATGATGAACCGACCATGGAAAAATGACACATAAAAGTGGCTGAGTTGTGAGCAAAGCGAGAACTAGTTTAAGGATAAGAAAATGCAGTAAACATGTGGAATGGCATCAGTAGCAAAACAATAGAGCAACAGCGAGCTACAAAATGATTCCGCATACAACACAGCATTGCAGCCCCATCCCTCTATCTCTCTCTCTCTCTCTCTCTCTCACTCTCTCGATTGTGGCGTTCTCCCCGAATTTTGCTTAACGTATTCATTGCATAAACATGTTTTCGAGACTGATTGTCTTGATCTGAGTAGATGAAAGCCATTTCATTATTTTCCTTCATTTTCTTGCACAGCAACAACTTGACTGAAAAATGAACTTGAGCTATCGACAGCTACGGCATTGGCATTCCTTCGATACATGCAAATAGTCGATTGCCCTTCGTTTTTGTTTTTCACCTTTTTTTTCTTTTGGTTATTCATTTGCTTTCATTTCTTCTCTTCTCTTGACGTGGCAGAAGTGTTTTGATCAACTAAACCAACTTTTGACTTTTGTTTTGTATTTTCATTTTAATGAAGTCGTCGTTGTTAGACAAAACACAATGTGGTACTCTCTAGTACACAAATACAACACTATCGATTTGCAAGTGCTGATAAACCAAAAATGCTACGTATTCGATTTTCGTTGCTTAATCGAAGCCACTTTGGCTTCCATTGTCACCAGAAACTAAAGAGAAATTGCTCAATTGGTTTGTTGATGAGTTGAGTCAGACGCGATTTTGTACCACTAAACAGTAAACAGTCGTCTCCGGTTCACATCTTTATGCACACACGCACACACGCACACACATGCTGGAATGTATTCTGTCGAATATGAAGTAAACAAATGGCTAACAGCAATCTAAACAATGTGCATAACAGAAAAACGAAAATGAAGATGAAGACGACGACGACGATGACGAAGAAGAGGCATCGTTTGTATGCCACTCGAGAGATACCAAAACTCAGTTAAAGCTACCCGAATTGGTAATGTTCAAACTGTTAGCGAAACAAAGAAAATTACTCTGCATTTCCCAAATGCAAACCGAAACGTACTGTGTTGTGTTGTGTTTACTGTGTGAAATAGTTGGCAGAGGAATTCCGGCTCCATGTTTTCACTTTATACCAGCCAAAGCATTCATCATGCCCAGAAAGAGAGAGAGAGAGAGAGTAGTTTAATAATTTCAATTAAATTTTAACAAATAAACTTAATTTGATAAGTCCGTCCGAGGAAAGAACAGTGACGGCCATCCTTGCATTTAGATGCTAATTCATCTGTGTGTATGGCCAAATGTACAAATGTTATGAGTTAATTATTTGTTGATGCTCTTGCTTCACCAAATTCATTTCATATTATACACATTTTTTTTCTGTACATTTCAACTCCCCATGGAACATCATCGCTCACAGTCGGATTGTGTTTTTATTTTTCGATGAAATTTAGTTTCACAGTGATGAAATTATGTTTTTTTTTTCTTCTTTTTAACTTGGCGTTTGCATGTCATTTTATAGTGGAAATTCGGTTTCGGTGCATTTTCGTTCATTTTGAACAAGCTGGCTTTTGCTTTACAGCAATCACTTCAAATTCATGATTGCAGTAAAGCAGATGATGAAGAAATTCAACACAATATTGAAATGAATCTGATTCGCCTGTCGCATTGTGCGTTATTTTGTATTCAAATCGCAAGCGGCTATAGAGCAATAGTGATCAATTACAGAACGAATATCAATTCCAAATGATGTGGCTAAAATGGTCGATTTGTGGAGAACGATGACGCAAACTAGAACGAGTGCCCATTTTAAGCTGCAATTCAATGTTCTTCTTCATTATTTTTTTTTTTTCATTAACCCTTTATCACATTTCGGTTCCTAAAGTAACCAGATACGCCAGACGCTATAGCTATGAAACCACTGAATATTTTTACATTCTTGTTTGGAATCAAATGTAGGGAAATAGCTTTCATTTGATACTTTACAGGCTACAATCGGCTAACTGAATGGAAAGTTTTTTCTGTTCATGTACTGCTGTAAAAAAAAATGCAAAATTATAGCAGAATTCCACATTTTTCCTCCCCTTATCTTGTGGGTTTGTTCATTCTTTTCAATTGTCAAATTAGGACTCGTAGGACCAAAACACATCAATTTAACTTTCTGCATCATTAGTTTTATAAAATTTAATTTTTTCAGGCTGTTATAACGATTTGACACTTTTGACTCTTTTCCGATTTTCTCGACAAATACGCAATTTTCCAAAAATCTAAGTATGAGGTCTTTCTCTATTTATTGTGGCACAAAACATATATCAAAATGATCCAAAAACAAAAAATTGTGCATCAAAGGGTTAAATGACAAAATAATTGCAATCCGGATTGTGGCACGCATCCCATTGGGGGAAGATTTTATTTATCGCATTGATACTTTTGACCTCGCGTATATAGTTGCTACTTTTCATGCATTTATTGTGTTCATTTTTCACTGTTTGTTGCAATAATAATTGCCTACAGCTATCACGATGCCATGTGGACGAAATCATTCGCTTTCTTTGGAACACACGAAAAAAAAACGATCGAATTAAATCGACAAAAAAGAATAAATTTCAAGCAAAGTTTGACACATTCAAACGGTTTTTTCACATCAAAACAATGTTGATGTAGGTCATTTTATTCCGCGAAATGGCTTTATACAGAAAAATCACACAGCTAGTAACGAGAGCCAATAAATGTGCTTTTTTCCCCCGTAAGATCATATTCAATCAAATGAGGAAAAAAAAATTGATAATCAAAAACTTTTCTCGGGAATTTTCTTCCATACCGTTCATCATTATAAATTTTCTATTAATCAGACCGCTGATACATAATTAGCTCTTTTCCTGAACATATAATTCCGACTTGCATACTTTTGCATCATCATTACTTCTTTTTCTCCACTTGATTGATTCTTATCGCGCAAATGTGATAGACCTTGCAACCCAGAAATTAAAATCGACACTCTACTTTTTTCGTTGTCCTAAAGAAAAAAAGCGACTCCCTTTTTTCCTCTATTTGTTTTGGTTTTGATTTCAATTGTTGTGAGCTGTTGTTACTTTGTTCCATCTATTTTAGATGTGCGTCTATCATCGCGTGCAAAGGTCGGCGAATGTGCTAAACAGTATTGAATTTGAGCCACTCTAACACACTGGTTGCTGTGTGTATCAGCTTTGTGCCTGATAACAGCCGTCGAGTGCATAGGAAGCGAAATTTATAGTTGAAAAGAATGTGAGCTCTTGCTCGCTCGCTCTCTTGTTCAAGCAATAAATATGAATAGTTGCAATTACATTATATGGGCGCTATAGACTATATTTCTTTATTTTTATCAACACTCAACAGTCTAGCGCTAGTTTGCCCGAAGTTGAAGTTAAATTTAACTGGGCTCTCATCTAGATACGCAATTTGTCATGTTCAAATTGATGGAAAAGGAAGAAGAAGAATGGAAACAGTTTGAAATTTTCAATGAAATTCCGAAAAGAAACAGAAAAGAAATAAGAACAAGTATGCAGACAAGGAGAAAAAATCCAAAGGACAGAAACTCTAACCTTCATTTATTGTTTAAAATATAATATAAGCGTTTGCCGGCACATTTGTTGGCAATGTCATTGTATTCAACATTTGTGCAATGAGGTTATAATAACACATGCTCTCCACACATCGCCCATTCCAAAAGGTTAAATCGTCGAATGCAATCAAGTCCGGCAAAATTCTGTCAGTCTTCATTAAATATCGTTATGCTCTTCCATTTGCTCTTATTTTTGTTGACAACTGTTGGTTGCTTTGGTTCTCTCCATTATCATCATCACGTCTAGCCATGTGCCCGATTCGGGTAAATTTGAAAAGTGTGCTGCACAATTTTCTACAACCTGTTGAAACGATGAATGCATGTAGAAAAAAGGTTTTACGTACATACATATATATACTATAGTATGAACCGCATTCCCAAAACGACGATGCCCATCCATTTAATTTCTATTGTTTTCCATTTAAATGGTTTCATCGATGATGTCCAGTTTCAGTGTTCAGTTAGGCTGATTGGAAAATGTGCTCGTTTGTGCTTGTTGCAAGTGACTGAGATAAAAAATAAAATAAAAACAACAAATACGATCCATGTATCATTTCTAAATGATTGCATTGCATATAAATAAATACTAGCAAGTGAATTGCTGACATTTTTCTTAATGCTTTCACACTGATAAGCGCTGGAGAGTGATCCACAGCATGACACGACAAAATAAAAACAAAGAACCAAACACACTCGCACTCATACTCGAATACAAATAATTCACAATGAAATGCAATCGATTTATTAGCCATAATAGTGTGACAAATACGAAAAAACAAAATGAACCGAGTCAATGTCAGTCGTTATTAAATTGATACGAATCAAATGGGAAATTTTTTCCATAATTTCAGTGTGCATTCTTGTTTTGCTCATCTTTTTCCGTGCACCAATTTTAGTTCGATTTACACGAGTGAATCACGATGATAATAATTTGTCATTTTCCGAATTCATCACAATAAATCAAACTGCGCACAAAGTTAGTTTGAGTGCCGGGCGAAAAAAAAATTATTATTTTAAATTACGTCATTTCAGATGATTTAGTTCTTATTTTTCGTTTTGTCGCGGCATCTTTGATGTATACATATGTAATATATTCCAATTGCGAATAATCTAAATTAAATTGAATTTGGACAGACAGAATCGTCGATAAAATTGCTTGTGGAAAGGATTTGTGCATTTCACGCGTACCGCGTACATCAATGAATATTATTAATTTCCACTTGAATAACCGCTATAGATTGGATTATCTAACGAATGGAAGCGCTATCGAATTTTTGATTCTTTTCTTTTCTGCAACTAAAAAAACATTAAAAATACGGAATAGGTATGGATAGTGTTTGTCGTTGCGCCAACAAAAAACCAATTGCGAAATGGGAATAATTTGATTTTAGCACACTAAAACTGCAGACGGATGCAGAGCATGTCTTCGTTTCGCTCATGGCTGTGCATTCGAATCATTCATGTTTCTGTATTTTCAAGAAGGGGGATAAAAAAGACATAAAGAAACCCTATAAAATCCGGGCATCATTTGAATGAAATGAGAATAAAAATAATAAAATCCTTGACAGTAATAAACGGCTTGTATTCACATTGTCTTCACTCATTGCAAACGATAGCTAATTCACATTTAAAAAAATGTACAAAAGAAAGAAAGAAAGAAGAAGAAGCAGGAGGGAAAAAACGACGAAGACGACTTCAATGATGACGTGAAGTTTGTAGATGTTGAATATCAAAATCGCGTAACATAAAGAAAATTTAAAGGCGCAGTTTGAAATCATATACATTTCAACAACACTAGAAACTCAGCGCACGCCGAACTAAGGGTTAAAGCTAGAGTTATGTGTTGTTATTTTGATCGAAGCTCCGCTCTCCCTCTCTCTTGCACACTCATGTTTCTTTTTATTGGGATAGTCAATAAAAGCGGCACAATTCAAGAAAAAGGAAATCAAATTGCACCATTTAACAACTGCATACATTTACAACTAACTATCTTGGGTCTCTAACAAGATATCCACAATCAAAATCCCGCCGAGCGCCAAAAGACGCGGCTTAACCGATAAGTGTGTGTGTGTGTGTACGAGCAACAATTAAAGTGAGAGCGTGCAACACACCTGAATAATGAATGATGAAACAAAATCCAACAAAAAAACTGTGAATAGGAATCATCATCAATTCGCTACTCGCAATGTATACAGATTGATGTGATTTAGTCAAAAATTTCAATACAAAATGGAATGGGTTCTACGTGAGAGCAGACGCATGCATTTTTTATCTACGTATATTATACGGCGGTGCGATAGAATCGGGATTTTATTTTATAGTTCATTTGAATGTGTACGCATCAATTTTGCCAAGAGTGTGTGTGTGTGTGTGAGGCAGAGGCAGAGACAGAGAAAATTGAGTGAAACAAACAAAAAGAAACTTGTTTCAATTTTAAACGGGAAACTATTAAAAAAAGATTGCAATTCAAGGAATATATTGCTCAAATTGCAATCAAAACTAAGTTTACTAGTAAGCTCTTGGGACGCAATGTTCTTAGAGCCAGTGATCAACACTGTAAAGGTGAACAATTTTTTTTATGACGGTCATAAAAATTGTTGTGAATTGCCCAACGACACACATACCATAAACATGCACACCGTGCAGACAAAGCGCGCACGGTTGCCGCGCTGCTGTGACCGTCGTCGATTCGGTGAGCAACGAGAATCAGCCTGCAATTGATGTGCAAAGATTGTGAAATAATCTACGAAGCCAAAAATGGAATAGCAAACATAGAGAGAATGGGAAAGGATTGTGAGATACGACGTTCGAAGCACTAAAGTTTTGAGTGCGCTTTTTTTTGTCGCAACTTTTTCTCTCTTGCACTTGCTCTTGCTCTCGCTCTATTTTTCTGTCTCTCCGTGCCGTTTCTCACGGAACAGGACGGGAAACGGTGATATGCTGTGCATTATAATATTCGCATAACAAAAGCTCATTCGTTCAATAGATGGAATGCGCAAACATCTGACTTACCGTAAAATCAAAGTCCACACTTTTTTTTCCTCTTTTCTTCAGTTTAATTACGATTAAGGTTAAGCTTTCGTTACTTTTTTTTCTTTTCGTCAATTTTAACGCATTTTTTTTTCTTCACATTTTTTGTTCTCGTTACAGTTTTTGACGTATTCGAACGTGTATTTTGCCGAGGCTCCAGCCAACTTCCATGGTTTCGTTGAATTAAAATAAAACAACAACAACAAAAACTAAGAACACAAAATATATGTTTCATATTTCATTGTACAAAAAAAGAACCTGGGAAAAAGAAAAGATTGTTTAAACTAAACAAAATAAAGTGAAACAACTATCATGTCATATTAAACCGATAGCAAATAATCGAAACATGTAATTAAAAAGAAGGCTAAACCCGTTAATTGTATACAGCCACGACAATGTGTAACGCATAACAATTTAATATCAATAATCTGGCTTTTCTTGTAGTATTTAATGATACTCTTCGCTATTCAACGCCACTCTTAACCCATGTAATTATTATTATACTAGGGGAATTTCGCTAACGTTTTCTGTTTTTATTTTCAACTCAAAAATAAACAGTAATTACGAACCAACCAATAATTGGGGATGATTTTAATGAAAACAAGAGAAAAAATACAATTTAAAATCTAATATTTAAATAACAGAAAAAAAAACGATTAGCGATATTCCTCTTGTTACCCTGTTTTTTCCAACAAAGGGTTATTGATTGTTTCTTTTTGTTTTCCCTTGGCATGCTTTTTAACTAAAATTGTTTAGTGGATGAGATAATTGGACGGAATGCAATCTATGTGCATCACATAGTATATGCTTCGATTGAATCGACTTGAGTGCGTTAAACAAAAAAAAAACATATAATCGTAAAGTTAGGCTCTACAGTCATATAAATGAAACGAAATGGAAGATATAGAAATGAAAACCAATGAAACCGGGTGCATATACAGAAACAGCAACAACAAAAATGTTCAAAATCAACGGAGTTAAGGGAACAACAAGTGATCTCGTTCAACGTGAGATTCAAGTATTGTCTCTTTCTTTTAAGAAAAAAAAAACTGGTGCTCCTCGTATACACTTTGTATTCATATTTTTGGCTCTTACATGTACGTCCATAGAAAACAACCGAAAATTTCTTTCTAATAAAACCAGAAAAAAAACAACAATTCATATATTTATTGAACAAACAAACAAAAATCTAAACAGAAAAAATATTAAAACAATTTGTAACAACTAAGTGACAGGATTCAGTGAAGAAGAAAAAAATACACACAATTTTATCATAGCCAAATATATCCTAAATATGTAAACATAGAATAAATTGTAGAATGTTTTGTCTCATAAACAGAAGAACGGAAAGCAAATAGAAAAACGAAAATATTTTGCACAAAATCCATCATTACAGCACTAAAAACACAAACACACGGATTTGAATAAAAAAAAAAGATTAGAGTGAAAAATTCCAGTTTAAGATGCGAATTTTCATCGTTGCTTCATGTCGACTGACTTTTTGAAACGACAGTCTTTCCATTGAAATATCAATCGAATCGTGATTGAAATACATTTTGAGCAAAAGAAGCTCAAATGGATGTCTACCAATTTAAAATCGAAAATAAAAACAAACGAGTGAACGAATTGAATTTAGTCTTGAGAAAAGCTTGAATATATATACTGTTGCAACGTAGAATGTTCAACAGTAACAATCAAGTATACATACGGGAACAGGCACAAACAAATGCAGACACACAACGAAATCTATGAATTGAACAAACCCGAATGGTTCAACAATATTTGAATACATTCACTATCAATAAACTACGAACAAATAAAATTCAACAGCACATTTAAACTCTTTTGATCTTTACGTGGATAAACCAATTTAACATATGACAATTGTATGAGGCAGCCATTTTGCTTCTTTATTTCGATGTTATTTATGTCTATAGAAATGGTACATTTTTTCTAACCGAAAGAAAAAACAAAACGAACGTATTCGATCGATTCAGATTGTACATAGGTGAACCATTTCAACCGGATTTCAATTGAAGTCCATTCAAATTCAGATTAAAAAGCAAATAAAAGAAGTCAACAAGGAAAGAATTAAATTTCAGGATGAAAGGATGACTTAAAGCGTTTCAATTCACACAATTTCAAACATTTGAAACAAAATTACTTCTAATGGAATGATCGATCCATTTTGACCGAACGGCGAGGCGAATCCAATTGGTGAAAGCATTAAATGTTCTAAATGTTAAATCTAATCACAAGGACGACAAAAAAAATACTCATGAAAAAAAAAATATCGGCATTGAAGCAAAGAAAAAACTATTTCTAAAACAAATTCAGCAAATGCATTTTTAAATTGGGTCGTTAATTTTTTTTTTCTTCTCTCTTATTTTGGAACAATACACACAAGTGATATTTCAATCATGATTCCAAAATTCATTGAAATTCTGTTTTTTTCTTCTAAAATTAATAATATACGAATACCAAAAATTTACTACTAGTGTACGTGGATACGTAAAAACACACTCTGCTAATCATTTTTTTTTAAAGAGCGGAGGCTAAATTAATCGGCGAATATTTAGAAACGATTGGAAAAAAACGACAAATTAATCGGCAAACAAAATTTTTGATAAAAATAAATATATATTTTTGATAATCATTTTATTTATGTTACTTAATCGGACAAATGAGACAATATTTTGTTTTTGGCTTTTGTCGCAAAAAATTTTCTTCTTCCCTTCGACGTGTCTTATTTTTAATACGAAACTAAACAAAAAAAATCGATTTAAATTGGAACAATTAGAAAAATAAAATCGAAATTCTAAGCGATAATTTTGACAATGAAACGATCTGCTATTTTAAAGAGAAACCTAAATTATTGTGATTTTGTGCTAGAATTTAATAAAACGAAATTTGAAATTTGGGACACCAACGAAATTATGCATAGTTATTAAGAAATTTTAACGACACAAAAGAGTCAAATTTTCATTTTTTTGTAGAGAATAGGAATGTTACATCTGTTTTCTGTCTTATTTATTCAATTCAGAAGCAAACGGATTAAATGTGTCTAGCCGGTCTGAATTTCGAGTTTTTTTTTTCTTCATTAAACGAAATTCGTAATTGAATTAAATAAGATTTAAACGGATGAAACGCTGAATATGAAAATGATTACATTTGAATTTACGAACGAAGATAACATAGAGCAAATGCATTTGTCAACCATATTTTCAAAACAAACAAAAATCAATTTGAAGTAATCCCGTGTACGAATCTCTGAACAAACATTTTACCAGCTATTCTTGTTGTATAGCAAAATATAGGCTTTCTTCAAAAGGCGTCGCAAAAATGCATTTTCATTTATGCATCAATATTTTCAATAAACCGGTTTGAAACACAGAGATACAAGTTGCACCGAAAGAGAAAACAAAAACGCATCTAAATAAAACACAGCATAGGAAAATGAATAATCATTTTGACATTCTGATCAAATGTCTGATTCAAGAAGGTTGTAAAGGATTACACATAGTGTAGAAATGATCGAATGCTAAATTTTCTCGATGTTTGTCTTTAAATGGGAATTGCGTTCAATGGTGCTAATAATATAAAATCAATCATAAACCGTAATGAATACGCTAAAGCGATTCGACATACAGGTTCGGATAAAATCCTTGCCAAACATTGAACTCAAATCCTCTATTTTATTTGTTTATCGGTGCATCATCATCAACAACTGCAGCAACAATAACGACGGAAAAATAAAAAGAAAGGAGGAAATATGAACGAAGCAAATAAGCCAATGGTCACATCTAATTAATAATAAATGTACTTCGGCATACCTTTAAAATAAAGTCAATGTATCTAGATTTATTCAAATATCAAGAGACACACAAATAATTCAAAACATATATACACACACACAAACACACACCCACAACACAAACACACACTTAAGATTAAAGGTACTACCAAAAAAATTAAATCAACGAATTTACTAGCTATTTATGTGGAATATAAATTGTAGTTAATTTAGCATTATACACAATAGAAACAACAAATACATTTTTTTATGCATGTACAAGTTGTACGAATGTTATATTTTAAGTGAATTTACTTGTATTTCAGGCTTGAGCAAATCTGATACAGAAAATGAATCATTTGCAACGTCAACAACAACAACAACAACAACAAAATACTGAAGCAAACACAGATATTCACATGCATTTCTCATTCAAATGTATGTTTCCTTGGATTGCTCCGAACTTTGTTGAAAAAAAATATAATGAGAGAGAGACAGAATAAAAGAAAAACACATACACAAACAAACAAATAATTATCCAGTCTGAATAATGTAAATAATTCTCTAATTTTAATACAAATAAAATCATTGAACGAATTTGTAGGATGATTATCAATTGGATGAAGAATTGATTTTCGAGATATAAGATAATTACTATTAAGTTGTGCTGATTTGATTTATAATCAAACCGAATTGGATAACCGAAACTGTTGAATAAGAACACGGTTAAAACAAAAAAACCAATTTACATTATGAATGAAATGCGAAGATTCGATGCTGAAAACAACACAAAAAGATCCAGTCCTCAATAAGAGGCTCATTTGACTTTGATGAGACTTGAGATTTTTTATTCGATTCGTTTTGTTCATTTCAATAAGATTTCGATGCACAAAACCATTCATTCATATGGAAAAGCAAAATATCGATCCAGTTTATGAGTGAAATTCCGTTTTAATTTCTTTTTATTTTCTGGTGGAATAAATTTGGACTCCTTCAACTCAAACAAAACGAAGAGAAGATAAAAAAAAATATCCAATTAAGTAAGTTAAATGAGTAATAACGAGCGATAAATAAATGATAGTTCACCGCCCAGATTGAAACCATTGACAGAAAATGGATTCACACCAATAGAAATCAACGAATTTATTAGATCTTCATGTAAATTAAAAAAAAAAATAAACAACCAGACTAAACAGACACCTGCATTATTATTCGCATTGAACTAACTCTAATTCTCTAATACAAATTTGATGTTTATTCAAAACAAAACCCCCCCCACACACACACATACACACATACACACGAGAACAAAAAAATAATTAAAATATTTCATACAACTTTGACGTCAATGTATTTAAATAAAATAATAACAATTTATTGTGAAAAGTAGCTCTTTAATTGATATATTTCGAATTGTAATTAACTTCAGTACCTTAAATGTTTCAGAAGTTCCGAATAAAAATAATTACGATTTTCTGCTTTTTGTGACAAACCGTTTCATCTGCATTTCCATTTCATTTTTCGGGGTTTGTATTTCGGTTTGGGTCTCTCTTTCTCTTTCTCTCCCTTGAACTTTTGCACTGAATATCGAACTGAGCAAATATTTGCTGCTACTGCTGCTGCCCAGACGTTATCATAAATGATGAAGCACCTGCTCGATCGAAGGGTTGAAAGTTGAATACAAAACCTGTATTATTTCGGATGCAAATGTAATCATCATCATCATTTAAATTTGTGTACTGGTAATGCTCGTTATCGAGAATGTACGTCGATTCGAGTATCACGTCACAAGCACACTCACTGATTCGACCAACATTTAATGCAACAACCTTGAATGCATCATTAAGATACATTGCAACTACACCCTACCCTCACCTCTTGGTTATCTTGTTTCTATTTATACACATTTATGGATCTATAGATGGAGTGCTTAGTTCGAAATTGAATCTAATTGAAATAAATCTATTCAAATGCATTTATTCAAAAACAAACAGAATCTGTATGCCATTTCGAATCGTTTGTAATTTGGAATCAATTATTACATCTTTGAGGATACAAATTCATTATTTGATTTTATTTTATTCATAATTCAACTTATTATTGTACTCAGATCATTTGTAATTTTTGTCCCTTTACACGTAATGTGATTCATCAAAAAAAAAACTTTATTTTGAAGATATTTCATTTTTGGATGAAAAAAAAACGGAAAATTCTTCGTGTTCTTGTTTCTTAGACCATTGATTTGCAAAAATTCTACATACAAAGGTGGTATTTTCTGAACCGTCCAAAGTAAATTAAATGGAAACGTGTCAGCATAGCTAAAGTAGTAATGGCATTTGTAGTAAAAATAGTTTGTGTTTATTTGACATTACTTATTCCCTAAGAATTAACAAGTGTGTGTTTGTTTGTGTAACCATTTGCGTTAGATGTTTTGGTTTCGATTTTGAGTCTTTTGAAGCGTAATCGCTAGCACGTGTATCGGATCGGTACAAGTAATTGTGGTTTTGATTCAAGATGATCGCGAGCGCATACACGTTCATGTGTCAGCCTTAAGCAAATTCTCTTTTTCTGCGATGCAAAGCAGTGCCAATTTGATGTGTGCCCGTGTTTCAATGCTTTTCTCTCGTATGACGTCCGCTTCGTTTTGCAGTGATTTCACTTTGAAATCACAGAATTTAATGGCTTCATCAATTGTAAATTCAACGTAATGATTGAGACCAACATTGACCATAATCTTACTGGAATCGGGCACTTTGGCTGACATGAAAAAATTACCACCGATATTCACTTGTGTCTTAAAACCATCGGATAAATTTTGGGAAATACTCTCCGACAGATTTTTCAATTGGACAAACTCCATGATTTCGCCATTCAATTTGTTGATATAGTCTTCATACGTCTTCAGCTCTTTACGAAGAACTTCTTCGATGAAACTTTCGATTTGTTCGCGTGATTTTGTTGAATATTTGCGGGTCACATCACCGCTTTCGTATGCTATATCGGCTGGCATGGTGGCGTTGTTTCCAATGAAATTTTCTATTGGAAAAGAAATGACTTTGAAAAAATGGATGGTGCAAAACCAATGAGCTACTATGAATTACCTCAAAATTGACGCGCAAAAACAATCGACTGTAATTAATATCGTTTGATTTTTGGGTTTAGATTTGGGCACGACCACTTGTGGATTTGATCTAGACGTTACTGTGAAATAGAAAAAATGGTAATATATCATAAATCTCACTTTTCGAATTGCCATCAATTGTTTGTATAGTTTTCGCACATACCAATGTGCAAAATTTCCGTATCACTTCTGCGTGTACCATTATTTTCGGGAATCTGCCCGAAAATCCGTTGCGAAAACCGCTTCTTCCGTAGACTGATTGGGCGTTTTCATGCAAAATGTGTTGGAATTATTGTAATGATTTTGATGATAACAAACGAATAAACAAACGACACAGGCGATATTGATAGCACTTTGAATATTCGTCTGACAATTGGTCTTGAAGGCGCACTCACATACTTGCATTGTGTCACACGCATGATATGCTCTTTCTGAGGTTATGTACGACAACCTGTCAAAGTCTTATTAGTCCGACAATGTTAAAACTGCTGATACAGTTGAATTGAAAATTGGTTGAAATTTTCTTTGGATTACTTCACTTGAAGTAATTGAACATTGAATCATCGAGCATTTGTTCAAAAATTAAAGAAGATTTTTATGAGGCAATATCGGGGCAATAAGGCAAAATCAAAGCAAAAACATTAGCAGAAGTAAAATATCTCAATCAAATACGCAATAGAGGTCGTCAAATACAGAAAGTTTACCGACATTCCGTTAGCTTCGACCGAGCGAGATTGCAAACTGAACCAACAGATGTCATCAGCACTCCGCTGGCATTTTGAACAGAGCGATAAAAATAGGGGAAGTGTTAAAGCAGAGAGAGAGAACGAGACACTGTTTTCTATGCATTATTACATGAAATTTGTTTTGATTTATTGAAGCTCATTGAGGCGTGTGAGGGTAAATCATTTTAAATGGTGCACATTTGAAGTGATATCAATTGCCATCGGATTGTGGATTAGGTTTTTGGTATGTCGCTGTGGCTGCTGCTGCTGCTGGGCTACCTTCATCGGATGTGATCGTATGATGTTGTAGTAATTTAAAGCCCTTTGGTAGAATTGTTATTGGGCCTGATGAAGAAACAGCCGATGGGTCAGCATCGTTCTTTTTTTGAAATTGTTCCTGAGCATTTTGACGATTAACGATAGTGGGCACAACGATAGTTTCCAGGATTTCTACAATTTTTTTGATTTTGTCAATTTCACCCAAAGCAGCGTGTGGACTATTGCCATTGCCATTGCCATTGCTATCGCCATCACTTACGGTATCGTTCGGTATTTCGTCATTATTATTTTTCGTAAGTTCAGCTTTCATCTGGTTCACCTCTTTGCTTAACTCATCTAAACTTTGTTTAGCGTTGTCATTGGCTTCCACTTCGACTTGAATCTCATCCTGAAATTTGTTCAAATGGAATAAATTCGTTGTTTGAAACTCATTTACATTATCGGTTATTTGCATGTAATCCGAACACTTGGCTACTCTTTTTTATCCCTCTATTCTCCCTCTCACTCTCTCTCTCTCTCTCTCTCTCTTCGTCTCTTCTATGTACCGTATGTGTTGGCTATGCTGTGTTTGGTATATATAAATACATCGAGAGTGAGAAAAAAATAGCGTAAAATTTCTTACCCCGTTGGTTAGCGTCGCAACCAGATACGCGACGAACAATCCATAAAAGTAGATACTCATGACGACCAATTGTGTTTTCGCCTGCTTCTTGAACCGTACTTTTATGCATTCTCTCCACCGTGTTATCAGATATGTATAGATAGTCGGCGTCATATGTATGCCATTGTCTGTGTGTAGTTGTGCGTTTGTGGCCCTGTGCAAAGGGACCATCTAAATGCGTGTTTCATTGCACATTATTTCCATAACTCATTTACCAACAATTTAAAAGCGAAATACTTAAATTCGAATTATATTTGCATTAACTTGAAAAAGCGTTGCCGTTTCCGTCTCCTCAATTGTCTCCGTCTCTTCAATTGGGCTCGGTCAAATATCTAACTGAACAAACGAACGAACGAACGGCTAAATTGAACAGAAACAAAAAAAAATTGTAGCATTTACTCAGTGGAAACCGGTTTTATATAATTCATCAATTTCGAAAACGATTACATTTTTAGCAATAGTCTATTGCCCAGACGGAAGTTAATAGATGTCGTTTCTCTCTCTCTCTTCTCTTCGTTATTGTTGTTATGTATGTGTGTGTGCGTTGTACCATATTTTGTCCCGTACAATGAAATTGCATTAGCGTTGAACATGCGTGTCGGAAGATTACTGTATTTATGGTAAATGAAGGTATTTTCCATGTGTTCATTATTCAAGGGGAAAATGCTAAAATCTAATTATAATTATAAATCTAAAAAAAATTGGCCTAGCGATATGAGCTATTTCTTGTTTTGTTTATTTCGGTTGTAGCTATTCAATGGGAAAACACTGAAATTACTTCTCTTTCACGAGGGACATGCAAAAATTCTATCATCCAAATTAGCCCATCGTTCGAAATGAGAAGCGGGAGCCTAGGCGGGAGCTTATCTCGGAACACCTAGTAGCTATGCGCTTTAGTCTCAAGAGCTGTAGCACTCATAAATAAGCCGAGCCTAAATATTGTCGTACACCCGAAACGCTAGATCGTTTCGGCCCAAAATGGAACTAGAATAGTGTGTAAGGCAGGCGGGCTCTATTCAAAAAATATCGGTTTATCAAATTGTGACATCAGAACTCGATTGCGATATTTTGTTTCAATTATTTTTATGGATATTGAAATTGGGTCAATGTGTCAAAAACTAATTTGATGTTTGTTGTTAATTGTTTCGGTTTGTTTCTTTCTTGTGCGGATTTGTGTTCGGCCTTCTCATCTCTCGCTTGAATCCGGTTTTGGTGAAGTTTTGCTTGGTTTGGTTTGGCTTGGCTTGAATTGTCTCGGCCTGCTTCGACCGATTGATAATGTGATGGGCTCCCGAGTACGGTATGAGTTTGCCACCAAATTTAATATCAAAAAGCACGCAATGCCACGTCGTTAACGATTAATTTTGGATTCTTTGCAGCAGCAGCACACAGTGGCTGGAGGTAATTACAAAGGATATGTTTTATTTTAATAAAACACCGAGAAAAGGGAGCGAGAGACATAGAATAGAATAGACAAAATAGTCGGTATTATATGTATACATATTTGGGATTCCTTTTTCGTAAATCCGGTGCGAGTGCGTTGCTTACAGCAGATTGCATGGCATGGCATGGCCAACAGCATAAATATGTCTGGTGTAGGTTTGTATTCACAAAACGAATTATCCGCTTAATGCAGTAGCTACGGGTTCAAACAGTTCACATGAAATCATAATACTGTTTTATATCGTCGCTCTACGTGCACATGTTGGCTCGTCAGTGTTGCTTCTGCTTCTGCTGTTGCTTTTGTTGTCAACATCGACACATTATACTCAGCCGTTTATATCGTGCGCGCTCTTCGGTAAAAATGATAAAAAGCAATTCGACAAAAACAAAAACCAAATCGATATAGGACAAAGCGTCACGCATTATAATTCTCTCTCTCTCTCTCGGTGGGCTCTGCAAACTCTTCAAATGCACGCACATACAGCAACCGAGCATATAGTAGCAGCAGCAGCAGCAGCAGTAGCAGCAAAAACAGCACATCCAAAAGCGAATGCGAACTGAAATTTCATTCTCACTCGCAAACGCTCTCGCTCTTGCTCCGTCTGCTCGCTTAGAATGTATTTTTATGGCCATACAATTTTATACGAGGAGCTGTCTCTTTTCGGTGAAACAGGCTCTATGTGTATATATATGGGTGTTATTTGTGCGTTTAGTGTGTGTATGCCTTGCTGTGTGCACTATGCAGTCGCAGAAAAATGCAAAACAAGCCGAAAGCGAAAATAATAATCTTCATGCCTGCTTTTTCGTTCTTATTTTTATTTTCTGTTGTTGTTTTTTTTCTTTTTTCTGCCTTTTATTTTCGTTCTTTCTGTTCATTTTGTTTTGGTTTCGAGTTCGCTTCACATTAGACACTCGATGTCGAGCTGATGCTGTTTTTGCTGTTTTTTTCGTTGTTTTGTTGGTGTTGCTTGTTGCCACTGCCATTGCCTTCGCCGCCGTCGTCGTCGTTCTCGTCGTCGTCATCGTCGTCGGTTGCCCGTTTACCATTTCTTCTCTTTCTTTCCATTCCGATTTTCGAGGTAAAGAAAGAAGAAAATGCCGATACGACATCAGCAAAGCAGACACTTTTTAGCTGCTAGTGTGTGCCGCTTTGGCAGAATGAAGCTGCTAGCTAGTTTGCGACCGATGTCGACGCTGACGATGCCAATGCAAATGCCATGTGTGTATGGGTGAACGAGAAGCGGGCGATTTTACAATGTTCAAAAGCGATTGGTATTCGCCACAGCAAAATGTAGGAGCAAAAAAGGAGCAGAGAGAAAAAAAAACACACACGAAAAGAAAGAAAAAAAATAATGCACAAAATACCAGCTACAATTTCGTGTGCCTGTGCCGCATTCACAGCTATATTCGCTCCGACTGCTCTGATCACCGAGAGTACCATTTAGAATACACCAAAACGATTCTGAGTTTAGTATAGCGAGAATCGCTTGCACATGCAAACGCTTTTTGCAAAATATCGCACCGTACTTTTTCCCGTTCCTCAGTGGTTCTGTTGCTCTTGTTGTTGTTGTTGTCGTTGTTGTTTTTTTTTGCTCGTTTTTCGATTGTTTGTAGATTCCTTTGTCTGGTCCGTCGTTTTGGTCTAAATTGAATTTTTGTCGCCTAGCTTCGCATACTTACATTTTACACTTGACGCATCTATATTACTCATATGCCATCGGTGATTGGCATACACAACATACACACACACACACATAAAGTACGCGAGACGATCAGAATGTCAGGCATCGACACCGAGAAATTCATCGTAGACATCTATAACAAGCCAATTATATGGAATCGAAACTGTGGAAGCAACAAATCGCTCACCGAATCAACGTGGGACAGTCTGTCAAAGACATTTGGCGCTTCAAGTAAGACCCAATTGAAAACTATTTACATTTAAATATTGTATTTGCAATATGAATGCATGTGCATATATATGCAGCGCATAGAGTGCATCTGTCAATGCGGAGACAACACCACTAATTACTTGTATTTTTTTTCTTCCGCCGTTTTGTTTTGTTTATTAATTCATTCGATTAGTTCCTGTGTTGAAAGCCAAATGGAAGGGCCTGAGAGACATGTTTCGTGTTGAAATTAAGCGCATTCCACGTAATGACGCCGGCGACCCGCTAATTCAGCCTGAAGATTTCGAATCAAAATGGACACACTATCGATCTCTTTTGTTCTTAGGTACGTACTTGTTTCAGAGTCAAAACATTATTTTGAACTTGACTCAAATCACTTCCGTTTCTCATTCACATTTTGGGTACCTTTTTTTCTGGGATCTTTCTGTTGTATTTCGTTCAACAAGAAGGAAAAAAAATCTCATTTTCTCCATTTGCTCGCAATGTTTTTTTTTTCAATTTGAACGACTAATGCGCTTGTGTGATTCGCTTCGGCACCGATTTAATCACATTTGTATGGTGTTTCGTAAGGAGATGAGAAGCAAAGCGTAAAGCCATGTGCCATGGCTCGAATGCAATGTGTAAAAAACAACAATATACGAAACACCGTTCAAAAACCGATACAGCCGTACACACAGAGACACACATCGACACAAAGTGAAAATGTGTGTGCTACACACAAGAGCCACAAAGCGACGGTATTGCGTAGCCGAACAGCGAGCGCTTCTGTGTCAGTCGTCTTTCTTGCTCTCTGTTCCTCTATCTCTTTTCCTTTGTGCATTGCACGTGTCTGTGTCTGTGTGCTAGTGCGATAGAGAGTCTGTTTGTACGTTTACATCGGCAGACTTATCACAGGAAATAACGAGCGACAGCTCATTTTCATATGCGTTAAGCGGAGCAAAAGAGCATAGCGCGCGTTTTCATTTGTTTCGCTCGCTCGCTCGCTCGTTCGTTCGTTCGTTTAAGTTGAATACAGTTCCACCCCTCGTCGTCGCTGTCGTCGTGTAATTGAAATTGATTTACCGATTTTATTGGTTGAACGAAATGAAATATGAATTGATAAATTTCTTAATTTGCTTATTCATTTCTCTCTATCTCACTCTCCTATTTGCAGCCGATCACATGCGTTCCCGAAATTCCAAATCAATGGATGCAGCTCAAAAACTCGACGTATACGATTCATATTCATATGTTACCGCCGACTATAATGTAATCGAACGCGGAGCGGATGTACAAGAGGTGCAATCCATCAAACAGGAAGCATTTGATGTTACCAAAAAAAACCAGCACAAGCGAAAAAACTCCGAATCGCCGACACCAGAAAGTGTGGTGGCCAATTTGTTGCAGTCACCGGAGGCGCAAACCAATTCCAAAAAGCGAATTCTCAGCTCAACGCCAATGGATTTGTTGACGGTGGGTGACGCATCAGAAATCGGTGACCGAATTATGAACGATGATTATCATTTTTTGTTAAGTTTGCAGCCATTTATGGCCGAACTAAGTCCAATCCAAAAATTACGCTTAAGAATGAAGATTCAAAAATTAGTTTTCGAAGAATTGTATGCCAATGAAAATCTATTATAATATATGTATACACAGTACATAGTTGATAGCTATGTCAATCGACGTACCATTTAGCCCGTCGTATGTGGAAAGAACGTATGCGAACCGTACAAAACCAGAAAGATAGAATTAAAACAAAATAAAAAAGAAGAAAACGAGAGAAAAAAAACCTACCATGTAACACGATATGCATAATATACGATAGCGAGACAAAGACAGAAAGATAACAGGTGAACTCTGAGAGCACCAAATCGAAGTGCTTCACATTTATTACTGCCGTTGTGAATTGATGTCTATAGATTGATTTATGAAGAATAAGAAAAAGAAGAAGAAGAAAAAAAGTGTTCAGATCGTTTCTTTTTTCTTGGTGATTTTAATTATACATAAGTGAATCAACCAGTCGAAGAAACGACACACGCAACCATATTCATGCAACCAATAAATCGCGCATCGTTCTTTCCACCAAATAATTTTCCAAAAAATTACAAAACCGAACTCACGAGAACAAGACAAAAGTAGAGAAGAGAAAAGAAAAGCAACAACAACAGAGAGAATAATGTTGTGACTTTATAGTGATTACCCCAAAATCCGATTAGATAGACGGTAAGCATTTTTCGATGAATCATTAAATTAATGTAGCATTAGTCGCTTAGCTGCAGGGACTGGTAATCAAATAATAATAATCGAAAATAGTTTTTTACCAAATGAGTTTCTCATCGCGCGGTAAAAATCGGTATTTTTTTGTTCGTGAACCTTGGAATAAGAATCATTTATTATAATTTTCAAAATAGTCGACAAAGTGGTATCTATATCGAGAGCTGCAGGAGACACATGCAAAAGAAGAAAATTATGATAAATAAATAAACGAATTTTTTTATGAATTATTTTTTTAGTGTTTTTGATCGCCTGGCAATAAAATACAATTAAATTTACGGGACAAAAAAGAAGAACAAAAAACAAATTTAAAGAGAAGCGATGAATAGTTGCCCCCCACTCGTCATTGTCGACGTCGACGTCAATTGCCCCTAATTATCGATATCGACATAATAATGAATGGCAGCAACGTTGTTTGAAGTTTCAGCTTTAATTATTCGCTCTCTGCTAATTAATTTCTAATTATGTCCACGTCCCAAAGACACATTCTGAACCCTATTGAATCACACATTGAATTGCGCGCTATTGTCCACTATTCGCTTGTTTGCTGTTTCCGTTTCAAATGCTTTTCGTATGCCAAGAATGCGCTCCATATCATACTGAAAAAACTCGTGCAAACGACTTGGTTATGAAGCGGTACGAATGTAAAATTGATCTGAAAATAAAAAAGAAGAAGAAGAAACGAGCGACAATAAAAACAAATATCTTTTATTGTTGTTAGATGCTACGTAATCAGCATATACGTAGACAACAATTATACCGTTTGCACAGTCGGCCAATATATTGCTCCAACTTTGTATGTGTCGACGAATTTACCGCGAACCTGTGAGACAGAATTTGGCTTGAATCAAATTAAAATTGCACATAACATGAAAAAAAGACGACAGAGGCAGAGAGAGAGAGAGAGAGCGATAGAGAATGAAACAATCGAATTGTGCAGATGATTATGATGATGACTCACTTCGGCGTTGGCTTCGGCAATTGTTTTTTGCTCAAGCAACGACATCACAAACAAAAACGTGCATATTAACGTGGGATCCACTGTAAATTGCTCGGTGATTGCTTTTGACAGCGATGACCGAAAATCCGATCGTGGCCAAATGCGAGCTGCGGTTCGAACCCATACGTACCTAGAATTATTAAATGAATATGGGAATTAATAGATCGAATAGACCACCACCACCAGCAACATCGCAGAAGAAACACGATTTGACCAGTAAATCAACCATACATACATGACCGGACCCATTATGCAGGCTCCATATAAGCCAAATCTATGCAAGCAAAAAAGAAAGTAACCAATGGAAATCACGGATCAGTTAACCATAGCGATTAAAGTATTGAATTTTCATAGTCACGAGAAATGAACAGAGATGAAGGTGGAGGGAAAAAATTCAAGTAGAAGCTACAGCAACAACAGTAGCAACGAATTAGCACCTCAAACACTTATTCCAATTGTATGTTTGCCAGTTGCGTTTTTCCACCAACGTCTGTTCGATCAAACTACCTGAAAATGAAGAAGAAGAAGCGAGCGACAATAAAAACAAATAACTTCTATTGTTATTAGATGCTACCCACCGACCGGCCACAGTACTGCATACGATACCATCCCGCGTAGTATTTTGTATTCGGTGAAAATGTGAGCGACTTTCTTGAACATGATTCTTTCTCTCTTTTTTTCGATCACACGGGTCCAATAAACTCAATTTATTAAGCGGTTGCGTTGCATTCAAGGACAACCTTCACATCTGTATAACTTATATTTTGTTTGATATAAGCGATGTCGTTTCGTTTCGCTTCGTCCTGTTCTGTAAGTGAATCGAAACATATATTTGAAATTTCGAGACGCAACAGTTTATTTATTTATTGCTTTTTTTCTCTTATTTTCAAACAAAGCTTCCATATCTCCAAAATGCCAATACGAACATGAACCAATTTTAAACTTACCCAAACCTAATTGAACGAGCTCTTTTAAGTTTTCGTAATTACAACCGTAAGTGTGTATGTGTATGCGAAGGAAAATGAAATATAATCCAGCTTTGATATCGAGTGGGTTTGAAATTATCACAGACTCTTCTCACACACGCTGCATATTTCGAATGCGATTAAATTAAGCAAAGAGACGGAATAAACTGAAGTGCATTTCGAAAGTGCATTTGAATAGTTATTGAATTAAAAATAAATGAAATAGTATATGATCAGCTGATCAGGGGGTGATGCAAGTCATTTCATTCGGTTGGTCGTTCGTTCGTTTGTTCGTCAAAATAACAAAAACAAAACACGATTCGAACGTGATTGTTAGTTTGAGTGAAGCACACCATGTTTTGCATGTATGATTTTGAGCAACGGGCATCATCGCCTTCGATGTATATTCAATTCATTCAGTGGCTGTAAACTCATATTCGTGCCCGTTTGATTTTGTGTGTTTGCAAAGCATGCAGATGCTGTATGATGTGCCACACACTCGACTATTCTTCATCATTGTCAAAGTGAAACGAGCGCGCAACGAAATCAAAACATATATGAAATGTAAAAAAAAAATAAATTGTAAGAACGTCCCGAATTAGATATGCAAACATTCATTCAATTCGTGTTGTGCCGAAATAAGCGAGTCAGGTTTTGACGTCGACGATTGTGTATTTCCGGAAGAATATACTACATATACTATCTATAATATATCGGACGAATGACATGCACACAGCCAACTGCAGCTAGAGCTCTTGTTATTTGTCTGCAGGGACTTTTACTGCCAAATTTCGAAAACACAATGATTCAATTTGATTGAATCGTGCCCAGAATCGTTTCATCTAGTTTTTATTTAATTAATGTGACTTATTCGTACAATTCAATTCATCTATTTATTCAGTGGATGTGTTTGGTTAAGAGCGGTGGATATAATAAATGTGTATATATGCTTATGTTATTATTAATACTATTTTTTTTCTTTGTTATTCACGCCATTTCGCATCGGCAATGTCGTATGAAATTACGGTTTCAAATTTTCATTCAAGCATTTATTATGTGTGTGTGTGTGTGTGTGTGTATATGTGTGCCGATCACAACGCACCATAGACACGATAAATCGAGAGACAGAGAGGAAAAAAAATGTATAATACGAATATTAACGTCACGGACAAAACTATTTATTTCGATGAACCTAATTGGTTTTGTGCCGCTTCCCCCTTCATTCTTAACGCATCGTATATCGATTTGAAATCTGCTGGTTGATTCTTTTTCTCTATTTGGCATTAATTCTGAATTCATTCCATGTCATTTCTGTTGGTTCAAACAATTTTTTTTTCGCTTTGTTTTGTTTCATTTTTTTTCTCCTTCATGCGGCTATGAATCGCTTTTCTCTGAACTCGGTAAACAATATTATCGACATAAAAAAAACGGCAGCGAGAAGAAAACCCCGAAAAAAAGCATTGTACAGAAAAGTCATATGAACCGACATCATTTTGAAAGTGGAAAAAAGCAAGAAATGTTTCTGTTTAGATTCTGTTGTCGTTTATTACTGCTGCTGCTGCACATCAAAAACTGCTCGTTCGAAACATTTTTCGACTGAACTCTATTCAAAACGATAGACAATGCGAAACGAGTGACAATAAACAAACTGAAAATGAGAAAGATTGTGCAAAATTCGTTGTTCTATGAATTTTTCTTTAAGTTTTGTATGTGCTGTTTTTTTTCGTATTCTTATTCTTATGTGTATGTGAGTATCTGTGTGTCTCTGTCTCCTTCAGCTCTTTTTGAAACAAAGAGAATCGTGTTGCAATGAGCTGCTTCCTGGATTGAAGAATTTACTTACTTTTATGATTGTTTTTGTTTCGCGTCATTTCAGTTCTGTATGTGCATGTGTATGTGTGCCTTTTTTTCAGCGAATCCAAGTGTGTCGAATCGACGCTGTCAATGTGATAATTATTATTTTTATGGGGAAAAGGTCGAAAATGCAAACAGCAATGAGCACTAAACTCAAACAATGAACAAAGAAACTCCCCAAAAAAAAAAATTTTTCCACCCAGCTAGCTAGTCAGCCAACAAGCAGTTTGTATATGCTGTGACTGTTGTTATTATTACTATTGTTGTTTTTGCCGTTTTTCGCCAATGCTTTTTGTCTTGTTTCATTCCTTTTACAGTCTGTTCAGCTTATATTGCATTCATGGAACAGGACTTTGAGGATTGGTTTATAGATATACAACGACACTGTAAAATGGAGATGGAGAGGGAAATAAAGAGAGAGAGAATGGAGAAAAATCAACGCGCTCAGCAAACAAAACTCAATTCTTCGTCTCTTTAGGCAATTCTTTCGTTGTAAAAATCATCGCTTAAACCTGTATAATTCTTAGAAGCTGTAAATATATTCTATAGAATGTGAAACTGGAATTTTCTCTTATTGTTATTACTACTTGTGCATGTAACAGCTGTTTTTTTTGGGTGCTGCTACCTTCGTTCCTTTTTTCGCTCTCTCTCTCTCTCCCTCTCTTTCAGTGTCTTTTTTTTATCCAATTTCTATTTGACTGAACAATGTCGCAGTTTCTCGCCCTAATCTTTATAAGGTCATGAGCCACAGCTTTTTTTCTCCTTCTTCTTCTCGCTCGTCTATCTCTTTTCTCCATAATAATATGAACATGTAAAAAGCATTTTTCACCATTGTACAGAAGAAGAAAAAAAAACTTGTTCGAGAATTTCATTTGAGAATTTTTCATAGAAATGCATGAAATTGGAGCGATTGTTTGTTTTGTTTGTTTGGTATCTCTGATTCACTTTGGTGTGGAAACAAAGTCTTGTAGTTCCGGACGTGCATCGAACTCACTTATTTTCTCTCTATCTCTTCTCTCAGTGTGTCTTTTTCAGTTCTTCTCGTTGTTGTTGCTGTTCACCGCTAATATCCTCCCAACAAACCAAATCGAGGATACTGGCTGCCGCGCATAAATTCATTTTATAGATAGCTTGTCTGATGACAAACGCTTTGACGATGTGATGTGGTCATTTGTAAATTTTCATGAAATCAACTTGCTGAAAAGAATTAAAACCAGAAAACTTTTTTAGATAGTTTTGCAGAGTTGCAATAAAGTTTCGCACAGCGAAACACGAGAACCGACTTTAATAAAATATTCCAAAGAGAGAAGCGAGAACAGAGGGAGAGAGAGAGAGAGAGAGTGTGTGTTTGTGTGTGCGACAGAGGCAGAAAAAAGCCCGACCAAACCAAACGAATAACGAACAACGAACAATCTCATAGTTGGTTTACCTGTTTTTTTATTCTTTTTTTTCTATAGAATTTACACTTATTTATAAATAATATCTATTAGCACAATACATCTCGGCGGAGAGTGTGTGTGTTATATGGTTTAGGCCCAAATGGAACACGTTTTGAAATTGTAAAATTCAATTTAAAGTAACTAGTTGCTACATCTCATGTGATACCATATTTCTCTATCGCCATCTCTCTCTCTTTCTCTCTCACGATGATACTCAGAATAGAAGTTTCAATTCGAATTTGTTTGTTGCCATTTGTTAATTACTTTTTGTTTGGCTCAACCATTCAAATCTTTCCTCGGATGTTCTCTTTTCTTATTAATTCCTTTAAGAATTTCTATTGTTTTGAAAGGTGCGACTTCTCGCAATTTTTTTCTTCTTCTTCTTCTTCTTCTTCTTTGTATTCATCACTTCATCTATCGACGGTTTTGTTTCCTTTCATAGAAATGAAAACAAAGTGTCGATTCGATCAAATAAATAACAGACTTTCAGTCATAGAGAAAAAAAAACAAATGAGGGCATTGAAAAATGGATAGAAATTAAAAAAAGGGAAAATGCATCGGTTAATGAAACACGCATTTGATATTTCAGTTGAATAAAAAAGGTCTTTCATCGTATTTGCGTTTTATTTGAAAAGAAAAAGAAAAAAAAGATTGTTTCCCAGAAGCATTTGCGTGAATTCAAACAGCTCATGACGTGAAAATAGCAGTTTCGAGTAGAAGCGGCTGCGATGGTGGCATAAGCTAATGATGACACGGTGCTAGCACACGTATATGATACGAATGACCAAAAAGGTCATTTGATTAGGACTATTTGAATAGTTGAATGCATTTTCGATTGGAGCAACAAAGACTTGCATTGTTTGTTGATTGTTGCCAGTTGCGACACACACGCTTGCATTTCAATACGTGATTTTGAGCTTCAAAAGGTGTTAATTTGTTGAAAAATGATGATCGCTGAAACGTTGATGTGAAAATGAGCTAATGCACATGCATTATATATGCAACACATAACTAAAATGACTATTTGCATTGAATGTGTCTCATATGATGCACTTTTGACTCGGCCTCGAGGCCGACCACAAATTCCTATATACCTTTTTTGAGCAGCGAAAGTTGCTATGAGAAACACTGAAGCAGAGAAAGACGAAGAAAATGTAAAATAACAACTAAAATCGACTGATTCTCTGTTTCCATCATCATCATCATCAACAACAACAACATCGTCCGACCGATGATATCGTCCTCCTCTATCTGTATTTTTTATGTTTGAAAATTTGATTTTAGTCTTTGTTTATTGTTTTATTATGATATTTTATTATCGAATCCACATTCCATCCAGCCGGACTGGCTGAAACCGAGAGACCGACAAACAATTCCAAAGACACAAAAGCAGCAGATTAATATTAGCATATTAACAACCTGAACATAATCGAATGAATTAACTTCTAGATTGGTTGGAGACGAGTTCAACGAGAGAGTAGCCAACGGAGACAGATGCGAGCCAAACATGTACATATTGTGGTGCGCTTCCTTCTTGGACGGCACACTCCACACCAAATGTAACAAAACAAATGGAACAACAACAGTACAAAAAAAGACACGAGTAACACACTTTTGCAACGCGCATTTTTGTCGCTGAAATTCGCTATTCGAATTTGGTGTGTGCTGCTGCTGCTGCTGTTGTTGTTGTTAATTTCGTTTTGCATTCGTTTTATTTCAGTTGGCTTTCGAAAGTTCCTAATGAGCTAAATTCAAATTGTTTAATTTTAATTATTATTCGATAATATTCCGAATATGTAGGCATGTAATTCCATTTGCATACGGAATACTTGGGCATGGGCTGACGCAGCAGCTACCAGCAGCTTTTTTTTACCATATATTTCGTCGCTGTTGGTTGGTTGGCTGGCTGGCTGTTTGTTTGGTAATGCGATGTGGTAATTTGTGTGATTCCATGCCGTTGGAGTTCAGGGCTAGACCAGGCCAAGGCACACTTTGGCCGTACACTCAATTCGAATATATGGTATAATCGAATGTCCGCCCGACCGACCGTTCGTTCGTTCGTTCGTTGTTGTGCTTAACGAAAAGCAAATAATCTTGAATGATTGAAAAAGTTGAAATGTCTGCGTTAAGAAACTATTTATTTAGTTTCAGCGACCCAACGATCGACAATGACGACGACGACCACCACCATCACAATTTTATGAATGTTTGTTGTAAATATTTTTCTTTCCCATTCTTGCACTGCCCATTGATGTATGCTGTGTTTTCTCCCTGTCTCTCTCTTTTCAGCTTTGTTGCCGTTGTTATTGTTGTTGTTTCGAGTTGTGTGTGTGTGTTCAATTTCATTTCTGTTTCGTTTTTAATGCAGGAAATCGATTCGAGACCAACTCGAATACGGAGTGAAAACGTAAGCCTTTAATGATCTAACCACTGACATTTGATTTGACTAGTGATACGGAACGGCTCGAAAATGGAACGGCAATTGTGTACAAATTACGAATTCGAGCGCGCGAATGCGGTCTTGGAATCGATACGGTGTTTAAAGCATGAGCAGAGAATGCAATGTGGCAGAAACAAAATGGCTAAGTTTTACGTTTCACTGGATTTCATTTCCACGTGTATCGAATTTTTTTTTCATAAAAGATTCCCTTCAATTCGAAAAGACCTTAGCATGGAAACCGCCTAAAATCGACTCAGAGAGAGAGAGAGAGAGAGAGAGAGAGAGAGAGAGAGAGAGAGAGA
>NW_022601467.1:9617675-9752806 GCF_009176505.1 Sitodiplosis mosellana | reverse complement strand
AGAGAGAGAGAGAGAGAGAGAGAGAGAGAGAGAGAGAGAGAGAGAGAGAGAGAGAGAGAGAGAAGAGAGAAAAGCAACTAAAGCTTATGCATATTGTGTGTCAGCCGAAGAGAGATGAAACACATTTCCCAGCGAATACAAACGCATTTCTTACATTTGCAACGAGACTGGCGAGCAAACGAGCGACCGACCGACCGAACGGAAAATGAATTTAAAAAAAATCATTGTAATAACATTTTCATCTGGAGAGTGAAATAGACACACAATGAGAGACGAATAAAAAAACAGCATAGAATTAAAGCAAATGCAAACGTGTATATAATTCAAAATCCCTTGCGACTGACACACACTGGTATTTAATCAGTCGAGCTATTTTTACGTATTCCGATTCATTTATTATTACTTATTCCGGTTTTTTGAACAGTCTAACATGTCAAACATTCAAAATCTCAATCACCAAATACAAATAGAACAAATAAAAGGGATTTAATCCGGACATCAAACACTGCCACACCATTTTCGATTGCAAACAATTATAATCGGCAGCATAGAATTTTATGTTGATGCTGTGACGAAATTGATAGATGAAAATGTTCAACTCGTTTGGGTTGAGCAGCAGCAGCAAAAAAAAACAGAACAAGCAGAACAAAAATAAGAAGAAGAGTGAAATGCAATCGATTGGCATGAGCGACTGCATGGAATTAGCTGTATAATGGTTTATAACAGCCATGTTTGGTGTATGCCAAACGCCAGTAGTACCATGAAATCAATTGAAAATATGCTTATCAGCCAATAACAAATCGTTGCGACAGTAAATATTAGCGGCGAATGCAAAATAAAATCAATAATTGGCCAAACGGGATTTTTTTTTTGCGTACAATGGCTAGGGTTCAAAATCAAAAAAGGTTCAAATTGTATGAATTTATTGTCAAATCGAATAAAACAATAAAGTCATTTAAGCCAGCATAAAAATAGGCAACAATATGATGTCAAATTTCGGCACAAGGTAACATAATATTCGGTATTGGCTTCAGCAACGCACCGAACACATACAGTCCATATGAAATGCATGCATTGTGCGCAATAATGACGAAGACAAAAACCAATCCAAATGAATTTTGAGAGAAAGAGAAGCGAGAGAAAACACACATTCGCATTTTTTTAGCAGCTCTGTGTTCCAACTTTGTGCGTACTATACACACAACAATAGCGTATAAACGTTTAAATGGAAACAATAATCCATAAAAAGTTGCAATAAAAAAATATTGCGCGTATAGTATGATACACCCGGGCTGGTGTAGAAACGGCTATTGGAGCGAGAGAGAGAGGGAGAGCGAGCGAGCGACATGCGAATGACAAAAACTGACACACAGTGAAAAATGTGTACTTTATGGACTTTTGGCTCTTATCTCTTTTGAGCTCATGATAATATGTATGAATTTTTACTTTTATTTGTTCGATTCAACTTTTGTTGTTGCTGCTGCCACTGTCGCCGCTTTGTTACATTCGATCTTTCGATGCGGTGCAAAGTAACTGTGCTCTCAGTCGTTGTCTCCGATATACAAACAGCACCATATGCGAACAATGTCATTCGCATTATGTGCTTCTTAATTCCTGAATTTGGAACGATTCATTTCATTTCTTTTCGTTCTTTGTTGTTGTTGTTGTTGTTGTTGCTGCTGCTGCTCTAGCTCTCTCGCACTGTTTCTCTTCTCTACTTTGCCTATTATTTTTCTACGAGTTTTTATGTAACGTTCGACACTTTGACGGGAATGGGATATTGCATTTTATAGTAATAATAAATGCAAGAGTAAATCATATTTATCACGCACAGCGCGACCAAAGAGAATGAGAGTGAGTGCTAGACGGCGAGTGTACCGAGAATTTGCAGTGTATCTCGCTCACTGTGTGTATGTGTGTGCGAATATATATAAATTATATGCAATGTGCTGAATGGTTTTGGATTGGGGCACCATGCAGTTTACGCCATAAATTCTTTTCATTCATGTCTGCGCATCCTAATGACTCGACATACACACATCATGGCTAAGCGACAGCTAAAGGGAATCAAAAGATGCGTCGAGAAGTGCAGAAAGTATGAGTGAGTGAGCGAAAGAGAGAGAGAGAGAGAGAGAGAGAGAGAAAGAGAATGAATGTGAGTAAGCATTGTGAGCGAATAAGTGTGTGTATGTTTGTGTGTGGTTCGGCCTCGGAGAATTGTATGTCAAATTATATCGACCATGCATCAACAATGCTAGTTACATTTTCAAAAGAGTACATTGTATTTTCCGTTGTTTAAATATATTTTGATTCGATTTTTGCACCCGACATGCATACCCGATGTGCAGCAGCACCGCACAGTCGTGCAACACACAATAGAATCATATGTCATTTTTTGAGCATGGGAAAACAAAGCCCAATCATTTGCTGCAAATGTTTAACATTAACATTGGCTTCCATGCATCCACATTATTATTATATATTATGTGGATGGAATTTTGCTGTTAGTCCAATGAATTGAGAAACGTTTTCATTAAAAACCAGATTTAAATGCATGCGACCGATTTTGGAAATGCAGACAATTTAAAGACGCTTTTTCCATTTCGTATATATACTAATATAATATGTAATATTCGGAGAGGCCAGCGCTTTGTGCATTCCATTCTCATTTGGAGAATTTCGATATGAAATTTTGCTGTTTCAATTAAAATACTTGAGAAGAATCTGTGTGAAGCTTTCAAAATATTCGTCATCAGTTGTCCATCTTTTTTTTCGGCTTGTCATTTGTTCACATACAGTGGTAGTCACAGGGAGACGAGAGAGAGAGAGAGAGAGAGAGAGAGAGAGAGAGAGAGAGAGAGAGGGGTAATGAAAGTGGGAAAGAAAGAGATAGCAATGAAAAAAATGGCGATAATTACGTCGGTCGCTTAATTGAATTGTTCCACGTCCCATTCAAATGTGTGGGTTTGTGTCTGTGTGCACGTTCAATATTTCGACTCCAACAATGTCGATATATTGAATGTTCCAACGGAAACAATGTGCACATTGATTAATTCAATCTGCAAATATCTGTATAACTTTGTAATTTTGTATAGAGATTCTTCAATGAAATGTCTATATAATGTATGTATTTGCCACTGTTTGCATTGTGTCGACCGTTTTTTATTCCCTGTAAATTAACAGCAAGTTGCCGACTGGGTTTAGACAATTCGAATGGTTCGTTGGTTGAATTCAATTGAAAATTGAATGAAAACGAAAAAGAAAAACAAAATTCATTTTAAATTTAAACGCATAACTTTGTTTGTAACTGCTTTAATTTGTTGACTCATTGGAATTTATATAATATACATATGGCTCGCCAAAATTTTCACCAATCCAATTTAAAATGCAATAAACTAAATACAAGCCATAGTAATGGATTACATTGCAATTTTCGATTCACGTTGAAAGTTTTTTTTTAATAATTGTGTTTGGTTCACTTTCAGTAAATCACCAAGAGCAGAGATCCATTGTAGATGACATGGAAAAAAATCCATCTTCAGTTCTCTTTTTTCGCTGCATTGGAGTTTGAATGCAACATTTTATCAACAGAGTAATAAATGTTTAAATAGCAATTCTGTTCATTTCCGTCCTTTTATTGATTCCAACCGATTTGACTGCAAGAGAAAATCTATTTTTATCTATGTGGAAATCCAGAAAACGTTTATAGAAACGTGTTGATAGCTGATTTTTCGTCATCATTTGCGTAGTTGATGTGTGAGAGAGAGAGATGATTATTGAGAAATATCGAGAATTACTAACAGTAATTCACTATTACGTCGATTCAATAATTAAGAAAGCGGGTGATCGTTGCATTCAAAGAGTCGATATGAATAAATTATTTATTCATGTCAATATGGTTAGTGGCAGCAGTTTCAATAGCAAAGACTGTTTTAACACAATTTTTAATTGAAAAGCCGTAGTGAGAGGAAATCGATTTCAAAATTAAACAGTTAAATTCAATTCAGTCGATAAAATATACTTTTCGCAGAATATCGGAAGCAAATCAGACGTTTTTCGGTGAATAATTATCATTTAATTTGAAAACGATGGGTTAACAGTGTATTTTTCAGCTCGCATTTCATGAAACCTTGATATTCGCTACAAATAGCCGGCAATCATCTTCACGTTTTGTAAAAAAAAACAGCGTTGAACAACTCAATATTACTGATGATCCAGATGATGATGATGTCACAAGCATACCAATATAGCAAATCGATTCATTGAATCCATCTTATCAATAGTATATGTTGGAATCCAATAACCTTAGATACAATATTTGGATGTTTTAAACAAATGAATTTAATTCTGCAATCTTTTCAGCTATCGAAATGAGATAAAGCTGAAATTACACCGGAAGTACTTGTAATCAAGGCAGCATAACAGTCTAAGCTAACATAGATGGAAATCACTTTGAAAATGGAAAATTGTGACTGACATCTGAAAAAATAAAAAAAAAATCGTTGATTCTAATGAAAATCATTCATTTCGAATGAGGTCAATTTGAAAAGGCGAATACAGACAACTTAAAAATGCCATATCAAGGTGAAGATGTTTCAATATTTTAATCTCCATTCCAACCTCAGCTCTTCCAGTTATTTATGAATTTTCAGCAGAATTGATTCATGAAATTTCGAATGCTTTTTTCTGCATCCATACAAATTCATTCATAATAATGTTTTCATTGGATTTCCAAAGTGTTCATTGGAATGAATATCCGAAATGGTCTTCGTATTTTTGAAGCAACAACCTTGACTTTTCATTGAACTCATAGAAATTTGTTTTTTTTCTTTTCAATGCGCGTTGGCTCACAAATTATCTGAGCATAGAGTTAATTTGAGTACTTTCTGTGGATGTGTTTCGAATACAAAATTCGAGGGCGTACAAGACGCAAAAATAGCGGTTGATAAACAAAGCTCAACGACTGCTTATGCTAGCACAGTAATAAAGCGAGTTGTGAGTTCTCTCGTCCAAAATGGAACTTAAGTGTAATCCAGTCTATTCATATTTGTGATTGATGATTGAAATTCTATTTGCTTGTACCTACCAAAGACCCAATTTGTAAAAGTCTCAGAAAATAATTGGAAATCTGAGAATGTTTCCTATCAATTGGAGGAATTTTTGTCGCTTGATTCCCACCTATTTTTGATGCAACTATGTCAACGATAAGCAAGAGAAAAAAATGGCCGATAAATCGAGGTCAAGTCGATCACTTGTCATCACTTGTATGTACGCAATGCACCAAAATATGATGATGATGATATTGAATTGGTGCGGGTGCAGTTATCAAAGAATGCTCTCAATCAGCCATTCATTGACATAACAACGATTTGTGTGCGCGCCGTCACCTCGCTCGGCTTTGGCTCTTTTGGCTGCGATAATAATTTTTCAACTCGGCCACACAATATACATTATTTTTTATTGGATTCAAAAGTGATAAAATTCCGAGGCGATCCATCAAATACAGAGCAATGGAATACGAAAAGAATTCATTAAATATTGACTGTGGTTTTTTTATATGCCTATTTCCTTTTCATATGCGGTTTTTTTTCTCGCTACGTTCAAACCACATAAAACCCCAACCGAATGAAATCATGTTTTGTGATAACACATTTCCTTGCAAGTGTTGTGTTTGCATTTGGCTTTTGTCAATACAGAATACACACACAAACGCGGAGAAAGAGAGAGAGAGAGAGAGAGAGAGAGAGAGAGAGAGAGAGAGAGAGAGTGAAATATTACAATGTTTTTTTGTTCGGTCTGTTTAATTTTATGGATGAATTTCTATTTACGATGTTGATTGTTTAGTTTTTATCACATGCTTTGGTTCATGGTACGCCAAAAAAAGTGAAAAAAATTCGATATTCATTATTGCTGTTCAATGTTCCACTGACTGTAATCCATTTTCTCGGCTTATCGTTTGAATTATGATAACAAATGAAATGGTTTTCTTCTCATTCGTGTTTTTTTTTCTCTGAAAATAAATTATTATAATAATAAAAAAAACAACAACAACAACAACGACAACGATAACATGAATACCAGAAGCAAAAGCATCGACCACAGCACACAAACACAAAATAAATACCGAAAAAAAAGATCTATGGATAAAGGATAGAATTGATTGGACATCAAACGTTATAATATTTGAATTGTGCTTGAAATTAAAGGGAGAGAAAAAAAGCGTGTGTTTGTGTACAATTTTATGTATTCCCATATATATTAATTTTGAATTCGAATCGCATCGGTGCTGTGGCTGCCAGAATGTTAATATGTATTTTGTTCGACGGGTTTTGTCGCTTGATTTCCTTCGTTCGCTCTCTTTTGGTTGTTTTTGGTGTGCGTGCATTCATTCATTCATTCGCTCGGTGTGCATGTTGTTGTTTTTTTTCTCTTTTCCATAAATTTCAAAACTTATTTTATACTTAACGAACGACGGCATTCGTTGCCGTCGATTGAATTCAAATCACAAAAGAGAAGAAGGGTTGTTATTGCTGCTTACATTATTGATAGTATTGGAACGAACGAAATTTTATGCTGTACACTTCAGTCTGAATACCAAATGGAGGAATAGTTAATGAATTGTATTTGAAAACGAGCCAAGGCTCGCTCTCTCGCTCTCTAGTGCACAATTTGTGTGTACGCGTACACATTGAGTTATTTTGGTCGGGTACACATTTCGTACCGTTTGCTTACAAAGCAATATATACTCATTTCATTCGATGCTCTGACGATACGGGAGGTATAAATGTGATGAGAAAACGAAATATTAAAACTTAATTTTCGAATATTTGTAGTGAAAACGAGCTGCAACAACAACATCCAGCAGCAGCAGCCGTAGCAGCATTCACAGCGGCCAGGAGTTCGGGTGAGATTAACTTGAGATTCGGGGACTACGAAAATGTGTGTTCACTTAATGAGAATAAAAAGGGAATGAAACACGAGAGAGAGAGAGAGAGAAAAAAAATAAAAAAGGCACACACCAGTCAAATAAGTGTGAAAACAATATACATGCATCCAAGATAATTGACGGCTAAGAGCGGAAAACACATAAAACGTAGAAATGCTGAGTTCTTAATGACGCCTAGCCATCGATTTTCGACGTCGCTACACCACATCTCGCTGTTTCTCTGACATTTTCTCGGTTGTTCTTTTTTTTCTGTACTCTCTCTCTCTCCCTTCCTCTCACTCTATCAACCTTTGGCTTCGTTTTCGGTTGATGGTTGGTTTTTTTTTTCATCTTCTTTTCGATAAATGATTATTATCGAATGTATAGTGAATACCCGCAATCTATCTGAAATTCGATTAATTTTTGTAGCCAACAACACACTGAGGACCAAGATTGAATCGTGTATGCATGCGCGCGCGAACGCGAACAATCAACCAATTCCGCCGAGCAAATGGAATGCAATGAAGAAGCGTAGAGGCGAGATACAAAAATATGCCAATGAATTATATTGCGTTAACGAAGAAAGCAAACATTACCGATTACTTACTTTTCGGGAGAGAAATACTTTTTATCTACTTGAGAGATGTTCTGAAAACTATTAACAAGAATTCAAATCCACACCACACAAAAGCATTATAAGATAAGGCAATGGCGACAGCAACAGCAACAACAAAAACAGAAATATCATCATCTCTAGCAAAAGAAATGAGGAGGAAAAGAATAAAAACAAAAAATTATGATCGAATACGAAATAGAAAAAATAGCAGTAACCATCTCAGATGCATGCCGAGCAAAGAAAAGAGAGGAATACAAAATAAACAATAGACATGGATAAAAAAAATCTAAATGCTTTTTAAGAAACCAAAACTAAATAAAATAAAAAGCTGCTTGCATTTTAACGTTGGACTGGAGCAACGAATCGCATGGTGATTATAAATTCCCATTACTCATATTTTTGTTCACTCACGACAGCAACAACAACAGAAAAAAATAATAATGCTTTTTCGTTCGTTCGATAGGAAAAAACAATGAAGTGGAATATAATGGAAAGAACGAGTAATCTAACAATAGCTTGCCCATATATTTTTGTACGGATTCATATGCATAAGCGGTATTGAGTGAGTGCGTGTGTGTGTGTATATGAGTGTTTATATTAGGAGTACATGTGTAGCATAGACTCAACTCCAAATACGAATACACAATTTACACACACACACACTCACATTTGGCACAACGATGCAGGCAGGCATAGGCAGTGGCACAGGCACAGGCACAGAGAGGCATACTGAAACCAAACAAAGTTAATATTTATGTTTGACTAACCAGGCCGAAATGAAAAAGATGCTTAAGATATTTTCTTTTCATTTTATTTACCTTCCATGCTTATAGTCTCTCCGGCAGCGGTTTGCAGCCGTGGCCTAAGTGTGTGTCTCTCTCTCTCACACATGGTTTTGGTTAAATTTTTGAAATATGTGTTCCTGTTTCGGAATCGACTGTGTATGCGCTCTCTTGTCTCTTGCATTCATTTTCGATTTTGAGAAAAGCGAATCCCTTTTTTCGGCTTTTGTTCAACATTTTTCGATATGTATACAAATGTGTATGCACAGTTCGGTTCGGTGCCGCGCGTATCTGTTGCACACAAACCGAACCGTAAAATCTGAGCCACACATACACATACTGGCATTTTACATGTGTTTAGATGCTTTCAAGTGCTTTGCATTTGCTTTGAAATTCAGTTCAATCGCGAATGGTTCATGTTATGTGGTACCTTTCAATGTCAATTGATACAGCTTGGTACGCTCTCTTTTTTGTTCAGAACTAGATCTCGTCGCTGATTTTTTTTTATCTTCTCGTATGCCTTACAAACGACAGTATAGACATCACACATTTTCGGCACATTGGAATACCAACATATTTATTAAAATGAACAGTTTTTTTTTCATCATATTTTCCTGCTGATGAAAACATGACAGTTTTGTTCGTTTCATTTTTTTCTCTTCTGAACAAAAGACACTGAATATCGATGTGCAAATGACGAAGAGAGAGAAAGAGAAATAATCGGCGTTACTTTTCACTTATGTAAGACGAACTTTTCTTTGCGATTGTTGGCAAGAAAATAGATAGCAAAGAGGCACATTTGAAACAAGGAAAAAATAGTTGGGTTTATTGTTAAATTTTCATTCGTCGTACGGTGTTCAAATCGGCAACGAAATCTTGCAAAAGCAACTCGTTCGTATTGCGATATTTTCAATTGGGCGATAAATATATTGTAGATCATTTCCACTGTCTTTGCTACTTCTATTATCTTTATATTCATGTGCATTTGATCTATGATAATAATTGTGATTTTATTATTATTTTTCTTATCAATTCGAGTGTTGATAGCCTGTGTCTATACTTTTTGTCATTTAGGCACATTCCCAGTATTAGTTGTGTTTCAAACGAATTGGCTTGCATTTTGTTGTAATAAATTGGTTCAAGAAGTGGAAAAAAGAATTGCGTTGTTCAAAACAGATTGACAAAGAAAAATGTTTCGTTTATTTATAAGTGATTGCATTTTTGTCAACGGTAATTTTTATAATGGCGGCATTCTGGTGAATTACGATGGTAAAATCGAAGAAATTTTCAAAGATCGAGCAAAACTTGACGAATGGTTACATTCAAACGATAATTTTGAGGTAATTGAATGGCAACGCTGGCATTTTATATGAAAACTAAAGCTTTTACTTATCTCACAATTAGATCAACGATTATACAGATTTGGTACTAATGCCTGGACTAATAGATACTCATGTCCATATAAGCGAACCAGGTCGCAGTGAATTAGAAGGTTTTGAAACTGGAACGAAAGCAGCTGCCGCCGGCGGTTTCACCACAATCATCGATATGCCATTGTAAGAAAAAAGTTATTGTCTTTTGGTGAAAAAGATTAAGGAAATTTGGCGCATTTTTGAGACTGATGTGATTGCTTTTCCAAGAATCTGCACTCTTCTTCGTTTCCATACGGTCACAGGATCATCAATCATATAAAGTTGAAATGTTTATTTATATTCTTATTTTTTAATTTTTTTTAAATGCAGAAATGCGATCCCACCAACGACGACCGTTTCCAATTTAATAGAAAAACAAAAGGCAACCTCGGGTAAAATTTGCGTCGATGTTGGATTCTGGGGCGGTATTATCCCAGGCAATGCAAACGATTTGTGTTCACTGCATGAAGCAGGTGTGGTTGGATTTAAATGCTTTCTTCATCCAAGCGGAGACGAGACATTTCCGTGTGTGACGGAAGATGAAGTTGAATTGGCTTGCCAACAATTGGCCGATTCAGATGCATTGATTGCGGTATATTTGATTTAGATTCAATTGAAATACTTTGAAATTAAATGAAAACAATAATGTTTTGCAGTTTCATGCGGAAAAGTGTAATGATGATTGTGCCGTTGAAACAAATGATACTAATGATGACGATGAAGATGTTTACGAATACAATACGTATTTGAAAACTCGGCCAGCTTCTCTAGAGCTGAATGCTATTGAAATGGTGATACGCGTTGCTAAAAAATATGATAAGTAAGCATCGATAGGAGACAAATCCAAGGGGATAGATTTTATTAAACGTGTTGAATTCTTATTCATAGCATTCGAGCGCATATCGTCCATTTGTCTGCAGCCAGCGCAGTGCCGTTGATAAAAGATTTCCGAAATGCTCATGGAAATCGTTTAACAGTGGAAACTTGTCATCATTATTTGGTTCTAAATGCTGAGGATATCCCTAGATATCGTTGCGATTTCAAATGTTGCCCACCAATCCGGGATCTAGAAAATCAAACAGAACTGTGGGAAGCTATAAAAGCTGGTGATATTAATATGGTCGTTTCAGATCATTCACCGAATGTGCCAGAGAAGAAATTACTCGTGGAAGGTTCACCGGATTACGGGAATTTTGTTGAATCTTGGGGAGGTATTGCCGGTGTACAGTTCGGTATGTCAAATTAATTTTATCACATTTTTCTTATCGACTTAGGGTGAACAGAAAAAAAACTCTCTTTTATCATATCGATTATTGAAAAAGGTTTATCATTGTTCTGGACGGACTGTGGAAAATACGGCCTACATATTGAAGATATGATTCGTTTGATGTGTGAAGAACCAGCGAAGCTGTGCAAATTTGACCATCGTAAAGGAAAATTAGCAAAAGGATATGATGCGGATTTTTGTATATGGGATCCATCCGCTGAGTTTACGGTGACAGAGGAAATGATTCACTTCAAAAATAAAGCCAACCCATACATGGGACAACGATTAAGGGGTCGTGTACATGCTACAATTGTTCGTGGTCAAATTGCTTACAAACGCACCACTGCGGAAACATTCAATTTCGTTGGCAGTTTATTGAAAAAGAAAAATGCATAAAATTGTAAGCGAAATGCTGTTGAGTTCCAAAAAATGTGAATAAATGAAAAATCAGTAGAAACGACTGCAGACAAACAGCACATATTTCTATAGCAACCGCAATACTTTTAGTATTCCATTTAGTGTATGGAGAAGTGAACGGGAAAAAAATAGGTCTTGGCCAATAAATCGTTCATGTGTATCATCTTTCGATGCTCGATGCAATTTTGAGGCGTGAAGACAATTTAAAAACATATACCAAATGGTACCGCGATTCCATTTCATTGGGTCCTGTTGCTGCACACGATGACACATGAGACGGAATATTTCACATATCGTCTGCCGTTCCGATCATTTGAAAAATGCCCATTGCGCCCGAAACGAGTGCATGGAGAGAGGAAGAGCGACATAGAGAGAGAGAGAGATGCACACAGAGAACGAATGGCACCATGATGAATAGAATGAACAAGGATACACAACACACAAAATGCATTGAGATAAATGCGTTTGCTACATGTGTCGTGCATCTTTAATGCATGAAATACACTGCGACTAAATCCAAAAGGCTCCGGTATTGTATTATCGTCATCTGATATCGTCGTCGTCGTCGTCATTGTTATTTTTAATGGTCAATAAAAAAAAAGAAGAAAATAGTCATAGCAATGAATGTATATCCAAGCGTTTGTATTTCAGCTTTAGATTACATAGTGATTCGGTTTGTTCTTCTTCGTTTTCGGTTTTCTCGTTTTTTCCTCTCTTTAATTTGATTTGAGAGGGAAAAAAACTCATTTTCAGGCTCCGAAGGTTTAATCTGCTTGGCTGCTGATTAGATTAAAATGATATGCTCAATATCATATTGAAGCTTTCGATTGACGAAAGCACGCATCACCATCATCAACATCGTACACACGGAATGAAGATTTGATTTTTTTTGTTGTTGTTTGATAGTTGTATTCTTCTTTTTTTCGTTTGTTTCTATTGATGTTCTTGTTCTTCGTTTTTCATTTCGTAATTAAAACGGGATATAATAGATGAATTCGTTTAGCCAAGCATACCAGCATCTTTCGTCGTACCCCAAAATTCGTGTTCGGCTTTACATTCGAATAAAGTTTTACGGACCATTTCGATTAGATTCCTGAAATCATGATCGAGAACAGCATAACCAAAAAACCATCGAAAATAGTGTGAGGATAACAGCAGCAACGGCAACAAAATGCTGTTGTCTTTGCGTGTGCACTGTACGATAAAAACCCACACACACACACACACACATAAACGCAATCGCCTGAAATTCTTTTCTAACCGCAAAAATTAATACTGACTTGAGTTATTGTGCCTTTGGACTTAATTCTTTTTGCCTTTTTTCCAACAACATCATAAATCAAGAATGTTTTTTTCCCCTCACACCGAATAGCAAACGCTGGTCGACCGAATTAAAGGTAAAACATATTTAATGAGGAATGCGGCAAAATAACAGGAAAAAAATGAAAATTTTTCAACGAAATTTCATGCGGCCAATGAGAAATGAAAAAGAAGTATACATGTGTGCTGGCTATATTACAAGCTGTAACTCTCGGTAGTAGCTTTGAAACTTTTCCGCACCGCCGATGTACCAATTAAAGATTTAATTGTCGGATCGAATACGACTTTTTTTTTTGCGAGATTGAGAGAGAAATGATAGTTTGAGCCCATTCAGTCGAAAGTGGTCGGCTGCCGTCTTTATCATTCGAGAGAAGTAGGTAATAGATTAGTGGGTCGATTATATAATCGGCATGACGTGAAACGGCACAAATGCCGCATAAAAATCACAAACAACAAAACTGCGCGCGTGTTTTTCTCTCTCTCGCTCGTTCGCTTCTCAGTTTTATTTTATGTGTGTGTGTGTGTGTGCGTTTTTTTCCTCTTTCAAATTCGTCATTCAGAAATGTGTTGTAAATTATTCTGTTTTATGTCTTTTGTCTTTTGTCTTTTGGCTTTGTGTCTTTAGATAATTCCGATTTTTCGTAGGATGGTTGAAAAGAATGCAAAGAAAATGTAACTAAAATTAATTACTTGCTTGGTATTGACATATCACCAAGTTATCAACGGAGCAAAACATAAGCGCTTTATAAATAATACATACATACACATATGGGATGTGAATGAAAATAGTACAAATTCGCTTGGAGAAACAGAAAACGCATTACGAATTTAACATTGTTATTAACGTTGAAACGAACAAATATGTAGTCAGCACCGGCAAATAGAAGACCGGCAATTTTTTTTCTCTTTCTCTTGCCGTCTTTTTTGCGGTCCCCTTCTTAAGCCATAGCCAGAGACTGTGCGCGAGTACATCACCACCAATTATTATATTATCTCATTTAAAAACTATTATTCAAACATTCTCGATACGTTATAATTTTTGATAATACATATATAATGCGTTATTTTTACTTTCCTCGGCCGCTTTTTTTCTCTTCTCTGCCTTCATGCATAGTGGCTGCTGCTGTTATTATTATTTCGTTATTGCGCTATTGTATCTGCACGGCTTAGCAAGTCGATGAAACGATTCCGAGGTAGAGAGAAGGCAAAAGCGAACAAGGAAAATGAGAATGAATGAACGAATGAATAAAAAAAAACGCACAGCAAAAACAAAATACAGTCCAAATTAATGTGAGAATATCGTGCATATGTATTGTTATGACGAAGCATTTCCAACCAAATCGATTTCATGAGCGCTTTTTCTCTGTCTCTCTCTCTCTGTAGCACTCGCTCTCTATTCATTCGTTCGTTCTTCATTTGTTCCTCTGTGCAGAGAGTACTCGTTCGGAGTACGGCTTTTGCAACGAAGAATCAACATGATGGATGAAGAGGGAATACAAAATTCGAAAAATTTCAAACAGAATTTCACGTACATTTATATGTGCGACTTAAGCTGTGCGTTACAGAAATAAAAAATGTATAAGCCTGAACGAAGTAAATGGAATAGAAAAGAAGAAATGTTTGTGGATTTGCTATTAATGTGCAACGGCGACGACAACAGCGGTAGCGGCGACCACGACGACTTTTCGGACAGAAACGGGCCGAATGCGAACCAATTTAAGAACTAGATTCAGTTGTGTGTTTTATTGTGAAAATGAAAATTTATTGATTTATTCGGTTTCTGGCTTATTGTTGACTGATTGCCTCAGTTTCTTCTCTTTTTCCTTTTCTTCTCCTCTCTTTGTGCGTCTCTCTTGTCCATTTTTATTGATGTTCAGTCGATTACTGACTGACTATTGCCGGTAATTCGGATGATTCGTTAGAGATGGCCAAGATAAAATACATGAATGTGTTTTTCCGTCTCTCTCTCTCTCTCGCTCTCGCTCGCTCTCATTCTCTATATTTCATTTTGTTTTGTAAATTACTTCGCATCTATTTTTATTTTACATTAGACCTATTAAGTGCGAAGAATCTAAATGTTTCGGGCGGAAAACGCCAACAACAGAAAATAAAACGAAGCAATCATCAACAAAATCTCTACCTAATATGAAAATAAACGTTTCCGTATTGAAAACTCCTTGTGATTCAAGCGTTCAGTTTAACCGAATTGTTTTTTCTTCTTCTTCTTTCGTTTCGTTTCGTTCACATTTTTGGGTTTCTATTCATTTCAATGAATTCGATGGTTAAATTTCATTTTTGCATGTACATTACGTGAAAAACCGATGTAGAGATGCGGTTTAGTGTGTGTCGTGAATGTCGTGGATGCCGTGAACAAAGTCGTTGGCACACAGCAGCCTTAACTTATCTACACGGCATTTGATCGAAACACACACACAGAGTGTGAGTGCGTTGCGCTGATGAGAGAGAGAGAGAATGAGAATGAGAATGAGAATGAGATTTACGTTTTAAAACCATTAACCGATGACACATTGACAAGGACAGAATCATATTATATCAGTAATTATCATATTCGTCATTTTTATCGTCTCTTCTGTTCACATCACATCGCATCGTTTCTTCGTTGCTCGTTCTTTTTTTTCTGTTACTCTCTTCTTTCAAAAATCAGATTCGACAACAAAGTTCATTGGGGGATTACAAATATAAAAAATAGCACTCATAAATACAGGACGGGCTCACATCAACGAACGGAATCTGAGCCCGAGCATAGCAAGATGAATAGTTGTACGTTCGATCGTTGCTCTTTGTTCAGCAGAAAGTAGCAAACACACCAGCAGCACAGCCAAGCAAAATGAAGTAAAAAGGAGAAGAAGGGAACGAAAAAGTCGGGCGAACGAACAAAAACCAGAGAGGATCCGTGCTTAATGCTATAATCTCTGAATATGAACGATAATGCTGAGCTGCCGACTGTGTTTATCGCCTGAACACAAAGTCACCGTTTGATTTGGTATTTTCCTGATTAGGACGAATGTGCAACAAAATGCTCATTCGGGGAAAATCCATTGCAATTTAATAGTTCGACATACACTTTAAGCCCCCTTTTTGGAATAATATGTCGCAGCTTACGAGTTCGAACGAATCGATTGAATTGTTGTTTAAATTACTTTGAACGCACATAGTGAATACAATAAAAAATAACCAAGAACTGTAATGGTTAATTGCAGTTTCTCCCTATATCTATGACGCAGATCGAACTTTTTTTTAAATTCAAATTTGATGCGAAGCAGCACAGACCGTTTCCTGTCAAACTGATTATATTGCCGAAATAAGCTATCGTTGTGATATCCATGAATTATCGTCAATCACCAGTTTTGAATTTCAATCATGTGACTCCCCGACTTGCTCAGTTCTTATTTCGTTGCGTCGGCACATTTATGTGCACATAAGCACGAACATCGTGGCGGTCATCATCAAAGTAATGTGAAGATATTCCGTAATATGGTTGACATAAATGTACCAGTGCGAATACTTTCTGGCTATATTTTTGATTTACTTGAATATTTAGTGTGCGCATCTGGTTTTTTTTTCTCGGTTGCCACACATATTCATACCCATTTGCAAAACTGGATATGTTTTCATTAAATGAGAAATTGTAAAAAAGGTTGCTGTTTTTTTTCAGAAGAAAGTTTAAATGCGCTGAAAATAAATTAATGTGACAAAAAAAAATGACAACCAACTTAGATATGTGTAGCTGATTTTTAAGGTGATTCGATACTGAGGCAAGGTCGAGTCATTACAATTGGGCTCAAAACTATCGAAATTCGCATTTTTACGGTCTGATTTTCTCTTGTTTTTCATTGAAGTAGTTTAGAAAATTTGAATATTAAGAATCTTTAGGTTATTTTCCAATCGTTCAAGTGTTGATAACAAAATCGATATTCGTATAAATTTTATGACTGAATATATTAACCTGTGCATATTTTTTCAGTATATTTATGGGTGAGATCGAGAGTGTATGTTGTGAGTGTATGGGAGTAAATGTTTCCACCGATTTTATATTGGAAAAAAGAAGAGTATGTTTCCAAGCGGTAGGCAAATCTGAAAATAATTTGTTTATTTCAACAAATATAGGTCTATTGTCTTTTGCAAAGTTTTACAATTTGACAAATCCAAATATTTTATAAAAGAAGAAGAGTCGAAATGGTCAAAGACACGAGTCAAACATAACTTTACTTTATGAAAATAGAAGTCGTCAAAAAACATGCACTACTCTCAATCTCACCCATAGAAATGTTGAAAGTTCAATTCGTTTGAAATGCACAAAAGACGATCATTCTATGGAATTATTTTGTATTTTTGCTTTTGAAGAAGGAAAAGCCATTCCATCGATGTGACCTGGATGCTTTATTGGCTGGTGATGATTAAATTCATAGTATAATATCAAAACTTTGCTTCTAAATCGATGTCGATAACTTTTATTGAATTCACTTGTTTTTTCGATGGCGTGCTGAGAGCATAGTCAGTGACTATTAGTCACTCATCGAAAGTCTAAACATAATAATAGGTACAAAGTGCCTTAACAGAATTTGGATACCTCGAAGCTATGTTTATAGAAAATAAAACGCATAAATTAAAAATGTTGTAAATACTTGTGGCAAACGGAGTTGATGCTAATGGCAAATTCATAGGCGGTTGGCTTACGGGACAGACAATATTATCTGTTATTTTTAGGACATATCAATGTGCATAAACTTGAATTAATTCACATTTTCATTAAAAAATTGTGCAGATGTAAATGCAAAAACGATGATGGGTAAAGTGCACTACGTAGAATCGTCTCAGTCGATTGACATCATTAAATATAATGACCATACACAATTATCATTTTTAAAAATAATTTACCTAATATTCTACGTTTAAATCTTTACCTATAATACAGGGGGATTACAGATTGACAGTTGAGCTACATGATATATACTGAATGAATAGTTCTGTAGCTTGCCGTATATGATATTGTAGGACAAACTGCGGCGCTAGTGTGCTTGTGTTTCAATCTACAAACCCTCTGCTATAATAATAATGTCTCTCTCCAAAATTAGCTAGGTTTTGGTTGAATTGCCATCGAACGCTAGTAAAAATGAATTTATTTTCAAGTTGGCAATCGAACGAAAATTCCGAGATCAAAATTGGAGCAATTTTGTTGTAATCGAAAACTCAAATTCTGAATAAATGCCCGTTCTATTATATTCATATAATTGCCGATTTTGAATCTCTTGATGTAGACAGTAATGCTTGATGATTGTGTTTATCGATCCACGAATCCCAAAATGGATGGCCAAAGACATTTTTTCTAATGCCAAGAAGATTCAATGCGAATTAATAGTTTGTAGCTTCATTGAATTGCATTCGAATCCGGTGGATTTAAGCAGCAGCAGCAACTTGAGATAAACTGCTAATGGAAAAAGTGAAAAACGACCGAAATAGTTAATTACAGTTCTCTTTCTATATCAACTTGACTAACACCCAATTTATGGCTGAAACTGTGTTCGAGTGTTTTTTTTTTTTCTACTGTGAAGTGATTATTGCCGAAATGAGGCATCGATATGAAATCCATAAATTACCGTCAACAGTCAGTTTGAATTTCAATCATGTGACTCTCAACTTTGGGCTTTTATTTCGTTGGATTTCCCATGCACAGACACACGCACAAACAATTTCTGCGGTTATCATCAAAGCAAAGATATTGCGATGATATGTTCGACACAAATGTACCAGTGCTAGTACTTTCTGGCGACGTTTTTGATTTACTTGAATATTTGATGTGCGCGTCTGGTTTTTCGGTTGCCACATACAATGTGTGTATGCCCATTTACAAGACGGACCATTTATGTAAACTCTCTCAATAATGTCACCATTTGCAATGACGTCTCTTGACTATTTGAGCGAAGAAGCAGACGAAACAGCAGAGAGAGAAAGAGAATGAGAAAAAAAACATAAACGTCCAATTCCATGTATTTGCTCAGTTATGCATATGTTTTCATTCAACGAGAAATCATAAAAATGTGTTTCATTTTTTTTCTTTCTCTTCGTCTTCGTCAGAAGAAGAAAACAAAAATATGTTGAAAATAAATAATAATTTAGACCGAAAAAAAGACAAACACCCTTGATTTGAATGTGTGTTGTTTTTCTGCTCGTTTCGGTAATTCGACGCCAAAACCAAGCCAGGCCAAGTCGAGCCAATAAGCAAGCAATTGTCCAGAGTAAACGCGCGTATATTGCACATACATAGATGTATATACGAGTATAAATATATGCTGATCGTTCAGTGCCATGCCTAAACAAATAAGTTTTCTTTTTTTTCTTCGCTTTTTTTTGCTTTCTTGCTGCTTTTCGTTCGCATTTTGAGTTGTTCACATGCATATGTAGTACACATAAGTGTCGGCCTACATACATAATTTTCGACAAACGAAATAAAACAGCAACAACCCGAAAAAAAACGCTTAATCGACAGAGCATTTAAATTAAAGAAGTAGAAAAAAAAGCACTAGATATAACAACAAATTTGAAATAGCAATACACGGCAACGCACAGTGAATATGTGAAACAATGTGTTCAAAATGGTTTCTCGGCCGTAACATATTGCCACTTAACTACTACTGCTTCTAAATATTACTTTTGTGCGCTGCTCTTTGTGACTGAGCTGCACTACTCTATTTTTATTGCTGTTGCTGCTATTGCTGCTGCTGCTGCTGCTGCTGCTTGCCCGTGTGTAATATACTGGCTGGTGAAAAAAAATATATTTTGTACTTTTTGAGAATGCCGTCGCCGTTTCCGCGGAATACTTCGTTAATATGTGTCCGCATGCTTCACTTTTCTTTCATATTCCTGCGTATTTTCCGAATCCAAATGAAATACAAATAAAACATTGAAATGAATTACAACAACAGCAAAAGCAACAGCAACAGTAACAACAACAAAAATAAATGAAATGAAATAAAATTAAAATGTAAAAGAAATTTTTTTCTGTTCGTTGCGCACGATTGTGTACATCATTTAGTGAGACTCTAAACAATGCTACCATATTGTTGGAGTTTTTTTTTTATTGTCGCTCCAGTGCCAAAATATGGATGCGTGCACGAACTATCAAACTATACACTCTTGGTTTTATTTTTCGTAGTTGCTACTTCGTTGTCATTTTCGTCAAATCGGAATAAAAAGTGTTTTCTTCTTTCTTTTGTCGACTTAGTTTTTTTTTTTTCATTGTGTTTCCATAGAAAGGCATATATTTCTTTATTTTTATTACGTGAATTCTATATGCTTTCAGGAATCACATACTGTCTGTTTGCCCGTAAAAAAAGGTCTTGTGTTGTTTGGATCGGGGCCACCCTTTCCTTTATCTATGAACCTATTTTCATAGGTTTCTTTCGTTTGTTCGTCAAGCAATCAGCCGCAGAAGCAGCAGAAGCAGCAGCAGCAGCGACGGCGACGGCAACATTGTTCAAGCGACGCACATGAAATTTTCTAGCCTGTGATTATTATTATATTAGATTATAATTTGCTAGAAGTCATTTCCTATTTTTTTTTCCCTCATTCGGTTCGTGTATGTACATTTCATGGAAGAGTCATTAATGTTCGACATCCAAACATGAAAGTGAAATCGAAAACTTCGGGTCGATCGGACTGCTCTCTGCACAACATGTGTTTTTAGCCGACTTGGTCTCTCTTTCTCTCTCTTGGTGTCGGGTCGCTTTTGTGTATAACAAGCGCGTACAAATCGCGTTCAACACTCAAAACTGAAGAAAATGAAAGACGAGGAAAATAGAGGAAGAAAAAACCAAAAAATAAATTTAAATCAAGATTTTAATTTTAATTTAGTTTTCATGAGGCCTCGGTACGGCTTTGAAGGGACACGTGAACACGAAAAATCAAATGTCATCCATGAGCAACAACTGCGTTTCCTCTACTCACACTCACAGAGACAAACATTTTGTTACGTCTCGCTTCATTTTCAACGAACTCGAGCGTAAATAACGAGAAATTGGTTTTTTTCTCTCGTTTTTCAAACTAGATATTTTCAATCGACGATAAAATTCGATAGCGATGGGTTTTTGTTCATTTCGTTCATATGTAATTGGTGTGCTGTACACAGCAAAAGGTAGAGTGTATAATAATAATAACAACAACAACAACGGAACAAAAGCACATAATCGAACTCTGAAGTTTTTTTTTACGACTAGAGTCTCTTATTTTTCATCTATCGAGACACCACCAAAGAGAGTGGGGACAATTGATGTCTCTAACAAAAATCATCATCATTAACATCGCCATCGCCGCATCGAAATACTCAAACGATTCCAGGGAAAAGTTATACGCACTCTCATTTTAATTTCCAAATAAAGGCACACAATATCATTTCAACTGAATGATGATGGTTGGATGGTTGACGATGAAGATTTTTCCACCGTATATACATAAAGTTTTGCATGAGTTGACGAGAGATAGAGACATAGCGAGCCAGAGAGAAAGAGACAGAGAAGATTTTCGAAGCCATGGTGCACGGTGCTTCATTTCATACAAAGCTGTTTGTCATGATTTATAACAGTTGTAAAACGAAAGTCTCTTTTCTTCGACGGGTCGATTTTTTTTCTCTCGTCTTATTCTTCAAATTTTCAACATGAGATGCATTCTTCACCCTTGTAAATCAGTGTGTGTATGTCGTTAAGCAATGGACAATATGCCGTTGTCTCTCCCGGTCGACAAACATGCCCGAGCTATAGAAAGAGCAAGAAAGTGAAACGTGTTTGTTCAGTCGAAAGGTTGTTGGTGATATTTGATTTTGAAAATAATAATAATAAAAAAAGATAGTTGAAGTGTCTTTGTTGAACTTTTTCGAGGCTAAAAATCCATGGCATAACCGATTTTGTTAGCGTTGCTGCTGCTGTTGTTGTTAGTTTTTTCTTGGTTGTTGGTTTTTTTTTATTTCTTCTCTGCAGGTAATTTTTATTGGTATCTACGCCTCCTTTATTTCCATCAAGTGGACCATGCTATATAATATTGAAATATCGACGGAATTTAATGCTTTTCAATCGAAAGGTAAACGAAACATTTTCAAGAGAAAAAACCCAACGCGAACAAAACAAAAAATGAGCGAGAGAGAGAGAGAGTGAGAAAAATACTGCTGACAAATAGTGTTGACTAATTAACATTCGCCTGAAATATGATCCAAGCAAATATTTATACCCCAAAAATGAGCTAATTGCTTTTTTTTTGTTTGCATGTCGAACGGGCACACATAAATTGTTCAATTCACCGAAAATATATTTAATTTCGATTCAACGGTTGAATGCAACGGCAGATAGAATTAATGTTCGTAGTAGTGTTGCCACCCTCCTTGGCAACATATATATATACATATGTATGTATCGAAAGGCGTCATTTGATATAATTTTCGAGCATTTGGCATTTATCAAATTGCGCACATTGTGTGTACTACTGTATTTGCCATGAACGTTGAACGTATTTTATATGTGCGATGTATGAAATCCTTGAAATCAATGGAATCTATTGTATAATTTTGGAGTGTTGAACGCGCGCGTTTCGACGATGTGTGTGTGTGTGTCTGTCTGTATGAGTGTATATTCATTTATTGATTCAATCAGTCGGTCTGAATGAAGCTCATCAAAGTCGAAGGTGGTTTCTTGACACTGCACATTTTCTCCTTGTTGTCAGGTTTAAATGGTGCCATCACACCATCATCTCATTACTTGTGTTTATCGCTCTGTTTTTCCTTCTTCTTCTTCTTCTTCTTCTTCTTCTTCTTCTTCTTATTAGTTTTCAAATGTACATATACTGAAGGTCATACCAGCAAACTAAGTCATATAACCACGATTCGCGTACGAGAGCTCTCTGTAAGTGTTATGTGTTGTTGTTCGTAAGAGTGAAACATGAACACAAACGCCATGAGCAACGCAAAAGGGAAAGAAAAAACTACAAAACGAGAATGAGAAAGAAAAAAACAGATTGCATTGAATCATGTGTGACAAATCGCTCACGAAACTTTTCAGAAACACTGAAGCGTATTCGCATAAGGTCTATGAAGTCAATTTCATTAAAAAAAAAAACGGAATGCTTTTATTTTTTTCTCTCTCTCTCTCTCTCTCTCTATCGCTCCCTTTCTGTGTGTTTTCATATTGAATCAGGGCCTTTTTTTTACTCTACTGAATTTCACAGAAACGTCGACGAAAAATATAAATTCCGATTTCGAGTAATTTAAACAATTCAATTCTATTTTAAACGGTTGTTCGTAGAAATTATACATTATTTCAAACTTTTTTTTCCTTCGTCGTCTTGTATGTCGACACAATCGGCCAGCCAATATTTGGAACGGAATGGTGTGCTCATAATAAGCGGCGGCTATGCCAAGAAAACTTAGTAAGGAAAAAATATAACGAAGTAAAATAAAATCGGGGAAAAAGTTATAAAAATATGAAGCAACGAAACACTAATCAAAACAATATGCACGTTGATTGTGTGTCAAAGCCTGCAGTAGTGATTTGGTATGGTGTTTTACTCACCGTGGCCCCGGTTTTGTGTTGCTGCTGCTGTTTTTTTTCGTTTCGCTTCTTCTTTGAAGCCCATGAATGTGCGAGAGCAAGCAATGTACGAGGTGCGGAACGCTGAAGCATTTGGAATAAGAGCGCGTCAGCTCTCTGCATTGTTCGTATATATGTATGTTTCATAGGAAACCGTGACTATTTCATTAGCAAATATCAAACCAAATAGTCACGAACGTACTGTAACTGTCAAGCCCGTGCGCTGGTAAATATTTCGAGAAGAAGCTGTGAGTGCTCGATACACAAAGCATTAGCAACGAACTTATAATACAATCCATTCCATTCACGATAGTCGACGCACTTTGAAAATTTCATTCTAATATTAAGAGTAGCAAGCGCACATGGGGGCTCGACGACAACGACAACGACGATGACGACGACGACGATGAACAACAAAACATGAGCAAAAGAAGAAGAAAACGAAGTTAAACAAAAAAAATCCATACTTATAATGATCAAAAGGAAATTTATGAGTGCCAATTGAACGAATATTGTTTTCAAATTTTATTGAATCAATTCGACGCGAATGCTGCGCACGTTTTTTCCTCGGTCTCCCTCTCGGCCTCTTTCTCTTTCGCTTCGGTGTGTTTCTGTTAATTTTTTTTCCCTCGCTCATCGGTATTTTGGTAATGTTCATTAAACCAGTCAACATTCGCACTGAGCATGCAAAACGTAACATTTTCTTTTAATTTAGCGATTCGACTTCGGTTTGGCATTTGAATCAATAATGCTATTGTTGGCAATGAAAACGGGGGTTCAATCATAGCACAATGAAACGTGTGTGTGTGCACGGTGTGTACTGTACGCGCCCGTTGCCTCTATTACATTGTGCTCGTTGCTCACACTAATGCCGCGCGCATTTATGATAAATTCATTTTTCGATGAAACGTCAAACACAATAATCTATCGACGCGGTCGGAATTCTGTGTGTTGTTGTGTTTTTTGCTCACTTCCCATTCATTCGATCGTTTCGTTCCGTTGCTATCTTTTAAAAACAAAATTAGACACCCAGATTTCTCTCGAAATTTAATCTAATAAATATTATTATTATCCATGATTCGGAACGCTTCGGGGGAATGGGAATCACTTTAATTGTTAATCAAATCACACACAAACGCCCGCATCATGTAACTTTTATATGCGATTTTTTTCATCATCATCGTCGTTGTCGTCATCATTTATGTTTGTTGTTGCCGTCGACTGTATCTGCGCCTGTCCCTCAACGCTTCAAGATTTAATCGATATGAAATCGTTCCGACCTGTATGACATTTCAAATATTTAAACTCATTCTAAACTGTGTTAAAAAATTGTAGCCTGATTTTTTTTGCTGCTGCTGCTGCTGCTGCTGTCGCTGCCGTTGTTGTAGCCGCCGCCACAGCCATTGCTGCTGCTGCTGTTGTTTTGGGCGGGTTTTTATACAGTATCATATGAGCAAAGTACAGGCTTCATACATGAACTAAATTTACGTCGAGTTTCTGCATCTGTTTTCAACAGCTAAGATACTTAGTTGATTCTCGTTGTTTCGCCTTAATTCTTTTTCACTCTCTCATTCTCCCGCTCTAATTCTCTTCGCGAACATTAGTTTTTATGGCCACGTCCTTATACGTCATCCTTAATAGTTTTTCGTAAGATGGAAACTGATAAGTGCAAAGTAGAGCAATTCAGTTTATGGCAGAAATAGTCATATGGACAGAGATTGATGTATGAATTTTGTAGTATTTGCATGACCGACAAATTCAGCACAAATCCACCACCAGTGCATTGTATGGCAGTGGCAATAACAGTGTTCCATTTGGATAAGGCGAGAGCGCATCATTTGCTTTGCCCGCTTTAGATTGCTATCAACATAAAATGGGAATACAAATCGCACACATGATTTTGAAAATGAAAATCTCCGAAATGAAAAAAGAAAAAGAAAACCAAAGTACAAGTTCGACGTTCAACAACACGAACATTTCAACACAACAAACCAAAATATAGCATAATAAATTCTATATTTAGTGCTCAATATCACATTTCGTGGTCGATCGTCCATTCTATTTCATAATATTGCAATACGGATTCATTTGTGTTTTATCAACAACATCAGAAACGAAAGCGAAGAAAAAAAAAACTGGTAATTACACACACCATTCACTGCAAATAATATATTGAGAGCAAGCAGAAGGAGGTTGGAGGAAAATAACCCACCAATGGCGAGAAAAAGCATTAAACAAACGATTCTCTGGGATAAATCCCTCGCTATGTGGCCATTTTCATCAATTTCATACATATGCCACGCGGTGTTTGTGTGCTTCAAGTGAGAATTATCTCCCATAAGTGAGTGTCGAACACTCTACGTATGGTTAGATTGAAGGGAGTCCGTTGTTCACACAGAGGTAGGTTCACTGTGAATTAACATTTGGCTCATTGCTTCGGCTGCTGCTACTGCTGCTGCTGATGATGATGATGGTTTTTTTCGCGATTGCATCACAAACTCACTAACACAGTCGAGTGCACATTTCTCCACCATGACAATTGAATCAAAATTGTACGAAAAAAAGAAAGAAATAATAATCACAATACAATCGGGTATATTCGACAAGGCAAATGCGCCGCAAACGAACTATTCCAAATTGGCTTATTTAAAATTCTCAAGTTTCTCACAAACAATTGGGGAAATACCGATTAGTTAGTTATCATTTTTAACTTGATTCATTTTTCCATGTGCAGTTGTGGTATGTGTGTGCATGTGCTTTCATTTGATTTGCAAGTTTCGTTTTGCCGGTTTTTCGTTTGCCGTCTTACATGCAATTGGCTTTAATTAAATTTGATTACTCCGAATTGACGGCAGCGATATTTATGAAAACCATCTATCAATTTGAAAATCAAGGCATCCACCACCTTGAAGCTAAATTGTGGTTGGGCCCGTTTTTCAAGGCGTTCTGAATAAGTCAAGTGTGCATATACTACCAGATACGTATGTATGTGTATGTGTATGGAAAAAGGTAATATGCGTTGAATTGGTCGCAATTTTCATATCTTTCTTTCATTTCTCTCCAAACTCTCTCACTCGACGACAGTACAAGGAGAAAATGAGACAATACGATCAAAAAAACTTAATGCTCAACTCTGAAAAGTTGAGTTTTTTTTTCTTCAGAAAACATTTTGATTTGATTGCCTCATTGAATTAATTCAGTCTGTTGTTAGGTTGAAAGAAAGAAGATTAATAGAAAAACGCAGACCCAATGTTTTAACCAAAGTCAAAATAGAGAAGACAGACTCATTGCTTTTTAAATAGTCAATGGACTCAAAGACACATCGCGTATTGTCGCCTACATTGTTTCCACTGTATGTTTTTTTTTCATTTCGACTTGTTCTTCTTCTTCTTCTTTCGACGCTCGTCTTGGGGACGAAATAATAACTGAATGCGTCAAATACACGCATGCCGAGTATACCCGTTCTAACGATATTCCTACTATTCATGCCGATAAAATATTTAACGATAGCCAATTATAAGTGAGTTTGAAATTCGAAAAGCGAACATTAAGAAGTGTATGTGTGTGTGTGCGCTGTGAATGAGCGGCTTTTGTCTTGGGCACACTGTCGTGTGTGAAGGCTCTTCTGAGTCGGGTGCCTGGGTAGGTGCGTGGAATAAGTCATAAATGAAATTATATGTAATAAGTGATAAGCGTTTCACAAAACTGCCTATCAAAAGCGAGTGCAAAGCAGCTTGTTGGCAGCTCAACCAAGCCAATTTTCCATTATACATGCCGAAACGAAGAAAAAAAAAGAAGTATTTTTCGTTGTTAATTCTGACAAATAATCCATTTATCTTACTCCCCTTTTTTGGTTTTCGGGCTTTCGGTGATGGTGAAGCGAGCGCGCGATGCGCTGCGGTTCGATGCTTACCGGCCACTCTCACTCAACTCGGTTGCAATTTACTCTCGTCGTTTGAATCTCGTGTATTATTTTTTTTTAAAGAGCATATGACGATGATGCGATGATGAAAATCGCTATGTGCCATTGAGTAAAAACAGCTGTACCACGCCCGGCTCTATGCGCCGAATCTCATGCACACTGAAAATATCACTATTGTTCACCATTGAATTCTAAAATTTCTGATGGCAATCGTTTTCGATGTCAGTCTGTCGTAACTATGAATGTATCGAATGGCAAAAAAGAACCGTTTTCGTTTTTAATGCTCAGTATATATACTCTCTTTTTTTCCTACGTCGTCGTCGTCGTCGATGTTCGACGACGACGATGTTGTTTTTGTTGTTGCTGTTAATGTTAATATTGTTGTTTGTCTGTCTTGCTCTATCTCTTTTATGGCTTGTCTTTCCCTTCGGATATGACCGTCTCTTTCCGTCTCTCTCTCTTTCTCTCTCCGTGCTCAATCTATATTTGGCTGGTGGAAATTATTGTTTAGACGTGATGTACATTTTATTGTTGGTAATATTGTCGCTTCTGTTTTGCATCACTAGAGATGCAATTAATAGCGTTGCTGTTATATATATACGTTTTTTTCCCAACTCGCAATGTTTTTCGGTATGCGCGTTGCTCTCTCGTTCGCTCGTACATGTATTTCATAAACCATTCAAATAATATTATTTCCTGCCATTGCCATTCCACTGCAATAAAAATTGTTTGAATTTTTGTTAATTCTCTTTCAGCAATTGTTAGTCTTGCGAGACATTCGGCACTAATATCATTTCGAAGAAGAGAGAGAGAGAGCGAGAAACATTTACTGTCCACATATAATTGCAGTTTTTGGATATTAGGTGCTAGATTTCAATTTTTCCTCTTATTTCATTTCGTTTTCGTACGTTCGCTTTGAGTTTGGCTGCTGGTTTCACTTGTTGCTAATTTTTTTTCTCTCTTTTTCGCTTTCTTGTTCTCTTTGATTTCTTATCGGGGTCTAAAAATGTGAATTTAGTTATTTGTCTTTGCAGCATTTTTCGGTTTCCTGCCGCGCGCGTTGTATTCGTCTCATGTTTTCGTGTGTTTTTTTTTCGGCAATTCTTTTATATACTCTCTGTGACGATCAAGAGTGAGTGAGAGAGTGAGAGAGAGAGAGAGAGGGAGAGAGAGAGCGAAAAAAGGTTTTCGTACGGATAATGATTTTTGGACGCAATTGTTCACTATTTCGGACTTAGTAAGCAATGACCTTACAATGAAATTTTCTTTTCACCACACATCCCAAAATGCGAGAAAAGAACATTCCACACAAACCGTGCTTCATGTGCCATTTACTCACTACAAATAAGCATGTTTTTGTGGTGTATCCGTTTCTGTTCGAATTTCGATATAGAAATAGCTACTGCAAATTCCATTCCAATCGAAAAAGTTTTATTTTTTTATTTTTTCGAAACAATGCAGACGCAGATCATTTCGATTTAAAATGTTGTAACAAATAAAAGCCAGAAATCGTTTGTGTTGAACGCAGAAGAGAGGAGAAAAAAAACGCACACACATTTTAAAATGCTTCTGTCTCTTTGGTTGAATAAAAATGTGTTTTTTTTTTCTACGTTCGTTCGTTCGTTTTGGGCTGTGCGTTGTTTTTTTTTTCTCGGTCGCTTTTTGTTTGAAATCTCTGTGAAATATTTTTGTGAACGTACGAGATAGATGTTGACGACGGAATGGCACAGCCGACGGCAAATTAGTTGCCGTTTGCCGTCGTTTTGTCAAACGCATGAATATATATGAACAAATGTGATGCTTCTGCTTCTTAAATCCTGTTAGTGTGTGTCGTTCATAGGAAACTTTGAATACCAGAGACAAAACTTTTCTTCTTCATAACAATTGCCTAATCATCGAAAGAAAGAATGTTATCTCCCTTCTTTTTATCCACCAATCTCTAAGAATTGGCCACATAACGGCTCAGCTACATAGTCAACAGAAGACGGAAAAAAGTTTGCCGAAGAATAGAGAGAGAGAAAGAGAGAGAGAGAGAAGAAAAAGACAGAAGACAATACAGTAAGAAATTTCTTTTGCGGCAAAGAATGGCAAATCTGAAAAATGGTTCAGAAGCAGCTAAGATAAAGATTTGAAAAAAAAAACATCCGCTCAAGTCGCTATTTTTTTTTAAATTTTTTAGTTCAATTATGATTTTCTTTATTTTTTGATTTAAACGATATATTTATATAAATTTCTACAAATCGCTTTCTATGTTCACTTGTGTATCTATATGTATATGTGTGTGTGAGTGTGTTTTGTTGTTGGTTTTATAAATCGGAAGAAAAAAAAATTGTTGTTATTTTTTCTTTCGCTCTTGTTGTCAAATTTGAATTGTGGTTGTGGTTGAATTTTCAAATCATACGATTTTATGTTGCCTTGATGGTTTTGTTTTTCTTCTTCTTCTTTTATTTTGCGTGTAATGCCCAGAACTTTTATGTATTTCGTAATAGCAATAATAATTTTTTAATAATTTTTTTTTGTTTGCTTTGTTTCTTTTCATTTGTTATTAGTTGAAATAAATCTAATATCACATTTAAATGCAACGCAGCTTGGTGTTGCTCAAAGTTTGTGTATGTATGTATGTATGGTTGTTGTTGTTGTTGTTGTTGTTGTTGTTTTTCTTTTCTTTCTTTCATCCTTTTCCATTTGTTGTTGATGTTTTTTGTTTCTTTTGTTACTTTTAACTTTTAGAGTGTGTTGGTTTTGTTTTATAATTTGTTTTTCATATTTTACTTCTCTCCCTACATACAGTGAACTCTTGACGTAGCAGACCAACCTTGGAGCGCACCAAATGGCTGCAGCAAATCCATCGAACGCGCAAACACATATCAATTCAACAATGCTTCGATGGTGTAATTGAAAGCATGGCTTGTTTTGCTGTTATTGTTGCTGTTCGCTTTTTTTCCCTTCTTTTCTATCATTTGTTACTCAACTACCACTGATTCTTGAATGCTACAATTTTGCGTTTTGCGATAACAAAGTTTTTAGCGATCTAAAATACAATGGGAATTGTCGCATAGTTAGGAGCAAGAGCGAGAGCACAAAAGACTTTGCCTATTTAATTATGTGCGGACCACAATGTAATTCAATTGTTCAATTTGGTTCACCCGGTATGTGTGAATCAAATGGGCTCGGGACAGAGGGTGGTCCGCTTGATTTTGAGTTCACTGTATTTGTTGTTGATTTCAACGTTTTTTTTTCATTTTATTTTTCAGTTCAGTTCAGTTTTTGTTTTTTTTATTCATTATTATTTTTTATCTCTTTCTCTCGCTGATTTCTATTTCCTTTGCTTGGTTTTCTATTTGTTATTAGTTGTGTTTGAATGTAGGTAATATGAATTGGTTTTAAAGTTTTGTTGTTTTTTTTTTTGCTTCATTTTCCTAAATATATATAAAACACAGATAATACAAGAATAAAAAGAATAAAAAATTATGTGGGTTCTTGCAACTAAAACAGAACAGGAAAAAAATCATGTTTTTCATCTTCTTGTTGATGATTGACGTTTTGGTCAGCTTCTTTTTCGTACCTTCATCTTTCATTTTCATGATCATTGTACAATTATTATCTCTCGTATTTCAGAATAATTTGCTTATTTGCTGTAGTTCTATTTTCGGTTCATTGATGATGATCATTTCGAAAAAAAATTAAATAATAAAAAAAACGAGAGAAGATTAAGAAGAAGTAGAAAAAGAAACGAAAATAAGAGAACAAAAAAATAATAATAAAAGAAACAAAATGGTCTGCCTGATTGATTCGTTCTCTTTTTTTGCGCTCCATGTCCATCGAATACATGGAATTTGTGTTTGATGAGGAATTTCGATGGCAAGGGCACTAACTGCTTTTACGATTCTTAAACTGATAGTAAACATCATTTCACTATAGGCTAGAGTAGTAGATTTATCAATTAAATATTCAATCTTAGGTAAGCTGCCTACTTTTGAAAGCTGATTATACTCACATAAAACGTAAACGCATTACACCACATTAGAACTTTTTTTCTAATATTTTTTTTGTCTATTTGCTTTTTTTCGTTCGTTAAAATTTTTTGTGTGTTTTTTTTTTCTTTCATTCTCTATCATGCTTTTTTTTATTGTTGTTTCGTTTTGTTAATTCTTTTTGCTGTTTGCAATCAGGAAGGAATGTCAGTTTGATCATTTTGATTTGCTGAATACAATACGTTAATAAGTGAATTGGTATTTTGAAATGAATATATGGTGGAACAATATGTAAATCATCGGTAATTACAGCACAATGTATGAAATTGGCTTTACAAAACATTATCGATTGCTATGATTTGTTTTTTCTTCCTTCTTGTAACTCTATATGCAATTTACATGTTCTAATTTCACTTTTGCGACTTTTTCTATCAATTTGTAATTCTCGTCTTTTCTGTTTTCTGTTAAATCATTTCTTGAGTTTGCCATTCATAAAATATACACGTAATTTGTTTGTTTGTTTTTTTTTGTATGTGAGTGTGGCGGTGGGGGCATTGGAAAATTACCCTCACATAATTATTAAATTTGTTTTTTTCTTTTATATATTTCTAGTATCCTGCATTTTTATGTTTGTATATTGTGTGTATGTTATTCAGTTTTGTTGCTCTGTATGTTCGTTACCTCGATTGTGGAATTTCGGGTTGTTTATACCATCGTTCACCAGATGAGAGTGTGTCATGCATTTTTTGTGGTCGTTGTTGTTGTTGTTGTTGGTGTTGTTGCATCAGCGTCGTCAGCAAAACGAAATGATGAAACACGAGATGAGATTGATGTGTGGTCGTTGGTTGTTTTCGAGAGCAGTCCTTCAATTATGCAATCGCCCATCGGATTATTTAGTGGAATACGGATGATGTGAGTTGAGGAAAGGCCGTGGCAGAGGCCATCAAATATGGATGCAACCGATGTGAACGTAAATATTGCCGATATTTTCCGTTTAACGCGTTCAATTTGTCGTCACGGTAGCTATTGTTCGGTGTGGCGTCGGGTAGACCAGCTTGAAAATCCCGTGGCACGGCCGCCATTTGACTATGTTCCCAGTTATCTAAGCACAGCCGTATGTCAGCAAGCGAACTATCATTACTATTTGGATTGTTTGTATTAGAATTATTGATACTAGGAGGATTATTATTGTTGCTATTGGCCGGGTAATACGCCTGTTGCGACATTTGAGACATCTTTTGTTGCTGTGTGGCCTGTTGTGACGACAGCGAACGTTGCTGATGGTGTTGAGGATTTTGTTCTAATTTTTGGCGTTCCATCGACTGAGAATGATGATTGTGGCTGTGGCTGTTGTGATTATGATTTTGATTTGGATTATGGTGCAGTGATTGGCTTTGTTGCTGCTGCTGCTGATGTTGCGCCGCCGCCGCCGCCACCGCCACTGATGAGTACGATGATGTTTGTGTGATTTGCTGAGAATTTCGACTACTTCGTCTACTTTGTGTTGAATTTCGCGACGAATTCGGCATATTGTTTATGAATGGCGAACGCCGTTGTTCGCTTTCTATTTTACGAAAATAACAGGGATGTATCATCAATAGCAGTGGTTCGACGCGAGCGCCTGGCGGTGGCTTCGCTTGATTTGGTAACTCATATTCTACGCTGCAGTCAACGTGCAATGGAACGCTAAAATCTTTCTGTGGAACCTGTGCCGATTGCATTCGCGATGGCTGTGGAATCGGAATCAGTTGGGACTGTTGTGCTTGCTGGTGTGATTGAAGCTGTTGCCGTTGACGTTGCTGTGACACCGCACCCAGAAGGCCATAATTTGAGTAGCACGCAGTCATTGCCATCTTACAAAATATCTATTCCAACCAATTTTTGTTATAATGGATCTATCACGAGACTATATCCGCACTTTGTTCGTGCACACACGATTTACTTGATTTATACTCTTTTTTTCCGCACCAATGGCAGCGACGATATCCAGAAAATTCACAGCTTTCGATTTGGTTACTATTTTATTTCGGTTTATTCTTTTTTTTTGGATTAATTTCTTTCTTGGCTCGCGAAGAATTGATCGCACCGATTTCACACCGCGTATCGTTTCACACTTTAAAGAATTGCTTATTTTGTCTCGTGAACGTAATTGCCCTTTATTATTATCTTCTCCGCTATTTTTTTTTTGGTATGTTGCAGTCGACAATTATATCGATTCGCCCGTTTTCAAAACACTATTTCTTTTCTCTATTACTTCAATTTATTAATTTTTTTTTTGTTACTTTGTTCACTAAAATCAAACTATTTTCTTTAATTATATGTAAAATTATTAAATAATTGGCACATTTCACGTTGGAATATGTAAACTTCAAGCAATGCGCTTATATTTTTTTTCTTTTCTATCAATCTTTTGCGATTGGTTTCGTTTCGTTTCTTTTTCCGTGCATTCGGCGAATATGCTTTCCTTTTTTGCGTTGCTTTTGCTTTTTTCGTTTCTTTGTTGGTTGGTCGTGCTCGTGTTTATCTATTTAGCAATATATTTGAGAAGCCAATTTAATATGCTCTTAATATTTTTTTTTTCTTTCGCTTCTGTTACTTTAAATTTATTATTCTGATTATTTTTCAAGTATCACACATATACACACTACTTCGACGCCACGTTCTGCAGCGCGCTTTTGGTCATAATTCTTGTTAAGCTGCTTTTCTTGATGTATTTAAAAACTATTGAAGAAATGCCATCGACGCACTCAAACACAACATTTCTTGGTAGATTGTTATGGTTGTTTGTTGTTGCTGTTGTTGTTGTTGTTATTATTATTGTGGCGGCGATGGTGATGGTGGTGGTGGTGGTGGTGTGGTGGTTTTTGTCAGGAGCGTTTATGCAAAATCGATGAAATGAAAACTACGAAATATAATTCACTTATATTTATGTTCGTCTATTACATATAAATACGTATAACATATACAAAAGGGTAGTGGCTGCAAGAACTCAGTCTTTTAATCATCCAAATCAGCAAAGAAATGAATCCATTTATGCTTTTTCCGAAGGGTCCACGATATTCAAACACAATTCGATTAATTTCTTTCACAAACTCAGTCTTAGGAATTCAAATTCAACACATTCTATTTTATATGGTTGGTGTGTCTGTGTTTTTTTCTTCTTTCTTCTTCGTTTGAGTCGATTCCGTACAATCTTCTCAAAATATGAATTTTTCCTAGGTTTTTTTTTTCTTCTTCGTCGTATGTGTCGTTTTCTTTTCGCTTGTTGTCTATTCCGTGGTTAGGCGATAGTCTCTCTGTTTCACGAAAACTTCACTTTTTTTTCTGTGAGTGTTTACCCGATTTCAACTAATTCAATAATGTAGTCGATTCTATGGTTTCTAATTCATTTGCGGATTTTCTTTTGCGAAAATGAACGAAGAAAAGAAAAACGGTGCATCGAGACAAATTTGCATGTATATTTTGAATTGATGAAAAAAAAAAAAAACAAAACCGAAAGAAACTATGCGAACTGTTTTTGTGTGAATGTCTCTCCGTGGTTTCTTAAATGGTTCGGATTATTTTAATAACTCTAACTATCACAAATCAAAGACAGAAAAAAAACAGCTGAGCCAACGAGCTCAATTGTGTTGTATACTTCTCGGGCTCTGCGCCTCGACTGCAGTTACGAAAGTGTTTGAACCGATTTGTGTTTTTTTTTCTCTTCTTCTTCTCTTTCAGTTGCTCCAATGATATGCGAACGTACAGCCATTATGACATACGGACACACGATCGAGTCGCACCGCTCGCACGCACACATTCATCTGGTATGCGTCACGTGCGGCTGTCTCGCTCGGTATTGTGTTCGTCGTTGAAGTGAGAGCATTTGTCAATTTTATGCAGAAATACAAAGGCATTGAGAGGCCAACTTTTTCGCCCATGTCGAAGACGAGACACGGTTTTTCGAGCAACGACAACGATGACAGACAAAGCTTGCGCGAAAGAGACGAAACTAAGTAGCATCATTACCGATATGGTGATCGGTGAGTATTCTGACGTATTCTGACGGATTCTGAGACTGTTTCTTGAAATTGTGCTACTGCATAAAGCGCAAAGAAAAACGAAATGGGGAGAAAAGTGAAAGAGAGACGAGCGTCGGGAAGAGGAAAAAAGCAGCAACAGCAGCAGCATCAAAGATCGAAAAGAATGCGAATAGACGTTTATATAATTAAACCATTTTTCTTGTCATGTCGTTCCACATGTACCTATCTCATTCCGTTGTTGACAATTCGAGACGTTTAGTCAAATTCCACTTAAATTAAATATCTCATAACACTTCTTTTTTTCTAAAAAAATAAAATAAAGTTTTATTTCTCATTGCTTTCTCTTCTTCTGCTTCGTTTTCTTTCCATCAACTGGCTGTCGACGGACTGAAGGTGGAAATGGGTGCATTTTCCATCGCTTATGAACCGCGGTATGCTGTACGCACTGTACACAGATGCCAAGGACGAACATTTTTCAGGTTTATAGAAACCTTATCAACTCTGGCACCCATTCCATGTACTCGTTACGAGTGAGTGCTTCAACACTCGAAATATGTGATGTCGATGTGCTTTATGTGTGCTTTATCTGGCCGACTGCATATACAAATTTCAAAAGTCTATTCAACTTTTGATGAATATTTTAGAATTGAACTCATTCATACATGCACGAAAAAAAAACATTCTCAACAACAGTCCTCTTCGAAATAGAAGAAACATCAAACCGGATTGATTAGACACCATCGCTTTGATGACAGAGAGGGAGAGAAACAGAGATAGTGAGCGAAAGAAAAAGAGGGAAACAACGCATAGACGAAATGGAAAGAGCGAGAGCGAAGGGGATAGCAAATATGTAATTTTCAATGCAGAATTACCGACTGTAATCAAATGGCATTGGTGCTTTAATACAGGGAAAAAAGTGTTCAATTCAACTTTTATTGCGCGCTTTAATGTGTGCAAAGACATTCTCTCGGTAGCTCGTGTTCGCATTCAAAGTACTTTCATTCGGCCACGCTCCGGCGCTTAATAGATGCATTTATTCAACATGAAGAAAAAAAATTAAATCTGCTGGCTACTTTATGCAAAACAGTGAAGATCGAGAAAGTCTACGGCCACATTTTTTTTAATGACTTCAAACTATTTGAATTTGTTGTTTGGTGGTTATTTTTTTCTCGTTCTTTTCTATCGTACATTTCCTGATGATCGGTAGACATGTAGATATATGTACGATTTTAATAATACGGTATCTTCCCTTGATTCGCCACCCTTCCAATGATCCCAACGACATGTATATACGTATTAAATTTTTCCATCCAAACAAACAACAAATCGCACACTCCAAATAAATGTCGTCACAAATTGACTCATTGACGCATTAGGTATTAATTTGATATTTCTGTACTTCTGTTGTGATGTTTGTGTGTTTTTCTTTCTCTCTCGCTTGTCTTTCTCATTTCCACTGAATCTATTATGAGTCAGTTTTCGCCCTAAAAAAACAATCATTTTCTGATTACTATGAATTGCCGACGTATTTCAATCATTTCTTAATAATAGTCAGAAATCATTTGGTAAAGCGAAAAACCAACGGCGACAACAGCACAACCAGGTTGAAAGAAAAGTTTTTGAGTAATAAATACGGCTTCGTACAACCCGTCCCCCTTAAACTTACCGTTCAGCATCAAGAAAAATGTGTTTGCATAAATGATAATGACGTCTACGACGATGAACAACCTGAACAAACTCATAAAAGCATTCAGAAAATATTCCAAAGAAAATGAAATAATCTCTCTTAATATTCTTTTTATCGCAATTTTGTGAAATCTTTATTCGAATTCTACGGAACGAAACAAACACTGTGCTCAAACATCAAATGAATGTTGCGAAGGTATTTCAGTTCTGTGTATGTGATGTGATGTCGATTAGCAAATCAATAGGATAGATCAACAAATCGAACAAACAATCAGACAATTTCAACTTGACCACATATTTAACTTAAATTAAAGGTTTGCCTTTTTGTCGTTGCAAAGATAAGAATTGACTGAACTTTAGAATATGGATTTTGAAAATCCCATGCCATTCCAACCGGTATAGCTTCAGGTCAAATTGAAAAACTCTCACACACATAAACAGAGGGAAATAAATACAAAAGCCAATGTTGAATCCATATGGTTCAAAGCACATAGAACTGAAAACTATTTAGCTAATCTCTTGGCATGAATGCAGGTTTATCTTAATAGTGGTTCGTGATATTCAATCGATGAATCGGTTTTAATACTTACCCATTTTGATGATTTCGAACCGGGCCACATAATTGTGTGAAAAATGCTAATTAGGATCGATCTATTCATTAATTTCACATTGGGAAAAAAATTGCCCGGATCGGCCAGCCAGCCCATGTGAGTTCTCATGTTTCTATACAGAAAAGCAATTGTCAATCATAAAATGAAACCAAATTGACTTTTTGTGTATTTTTTTTTTCATTTTTACATATTTAATGATACTCTGTTGTTCTTTATTCGAACACACTTATTTGTTAAGAAAAAAAACTGTCTAATGGTTAAGCAAAAAAAAAGAGTGTATGTATAAAAATGGATAAAAATTATTTCATAAAATTACAAAAAAGAAATACTATTCAGAAAACGAAACAAGTTCTTTATGCTGAGTGTTAAATGCTTCAAGTTTCCATCTTCTTGGAATTTTGATGATGATATTTACGCTCTTTTCGAAAAAGTTCACTTCACATTTAGACATGGTAAATATATTCTTAAAATAATAATAATAATAATAAAAACGATGCATGAATGTGGCAAACTGCTATGGCTTGAATATTCAAAAGCGATTTAATTAAAGATTCGTCGCATGGTCGCCATTTATCCAATTCTTTATTTTTTCATATCTCGGTGTGAGCGTGTGTAAGTGTATGTGTATGTGTGTTTGTGTATCTCTCGCCATTAACATTATTTCAACGATATACCATTTGTTTCTTCCTACCAAATAATAATAAAATTAAATAATAATAATTTCTTTCTTGCATTTTTCTTTTCTTCTTAATCTCTATGCTCATTTTTTTTTGTTCAACTACAGAATGCTAAAACGATTGATACTTGAATTTTTCTTTCTTTCTTTTATAGAAATCAGGCGACTGGAATCTCTTCGGAGTATACAGCACACCAAGCAAATACGAATAAATGTATAAATAAGCCATTAAAAATGGATTATGTGGTCGAAAACGGATTTGCATCCTGTTCTGAAGTCCCCGAAGTGATTCGACTCTTCAGTGGCCTGCATATATTTATGTGTATATATATATATTCTCTAATTTAATTTCAATTATGTTTTGTTTGTTTCTGTTTTGTTTCATAGAAATTGTGATCCCATAGAATATTTCATTCATTTTCAATCCATTTTTTTCTTCTTCTTTTTCTTGTTCTGTTCAATTTCGTGTCTAAATAATTCATGTCATATCACTATAAATTTCTTAAAATAAAAATATCCACACAGTGTGAGTGAATGCTAATTCGAAAATTAGGGCATTTCTTTCTTCTATTCCTTCGTATCTACAATACCTCCGTAATTCTGGCAAATTACGACAACACGTCTTTCACTCACTTTCTTTTCTTTCTTTTTTTTTTTGGTAAAGTCAAGTTTTAACGCTGCTCAATAATTTTTGTTTAATTAACCGAATTTGATTTTAAATTTTGCACAAAACAACAACCATGTCCCAGTAAAAATTGATGGAAAAGATCAAAACAAAAAACATCTGAATTCTCAGATGAGAAAGAAACACATGCAACAAAAATAGAAACATTTTCTTTCATATATTTTGATTTTTTTTCTGTTTAGTTCATCAATGGTTCCAAACACATCGTTCGTTCAATTAAAAATTTAGTTTGTTGTTTTTCTCGTCAATATTGTTGGAATTAAGTATAAGACTGATTGATTTTTGTTTTGTTTTTTTTTTTAAATATATATATATATATATATATTTTTTTTTTGTGTATTCCAGCAACAAACATATGTGTGTATGTGTGCTTGGTTCTACTAAAATAGTCTGTGTGCTACAATTGTTCATTTATCGATATGGTTTTACAATTTTTAAACAATTCAAAAAATACTATTTTTTTTTATTTTTCTCTCTTTTGCATAGAGTTTTTGTTATTGTTGTTGTTTCTGATGATAATATTGTTGTTGGGACCGAGATATATAATAAGATGCTTGTTAATTTTGTATGTTTGTTCAAATCTATCTCTTGTGCAGAATACAAATGGATGCTACTCTAAAAACACATTCAAATATTTTAAATAGAGATTTCCATATTATGATAATAATTTTTATTTTATTCATTCATTTTGTATTTCGTTTCTAATTTTTTTCCTTCTGTTGCTTCATTCAAAGGTCACCTTTCATAATTTGTTTGTATGCTACAATTCACTTTGCTCTATAATATTTTATATATATAAATTTTATTGAATGGAAAGTGTAAGACTAAAAAAATATTATTTGCAATAAATGGTCCATTCGAGAAGGGTTTGGAGAGGAATTTATGTCGAACATGATGATAATCGAGACACATTGAATTCATTTTCTTCGTCATATTGTTACAATCTATCATGCGTAATTTTAAAAAAAATCTTTATATTTGTCAGAACAGAAACAAAAATACTAGCTTTCGCACCGGAATAATTCACGCGTCTAATGTACGGCATCAATATCTCTTTGAGCACGGGATATTTTCAATTTGTCCTTTGGCGTTTGGTTTTCACCCGATTCCAGTGCAAACATTTTCATTTTTTCTTTAAACGACAACTTCTCTGGCACACCATCGCCAGACTTTTGCTGCTGTTGCTGTTGCTTTTCTTGCAGTCGGCGCGTTCGTGGATCTCTGCATGGACGAAATTGGAATCAGAATAAATTGAAAATTGAAAATTCAAATAATATGATGGACAAATTTGAATTGAATTATTATGTTCAAAACAATTGAACAAGACAAGACGTTGCCATAAATTGGCGATTTTCCCGTTTGAAAAAAAAAAAAAAAATTCGAACCATTGGTCGTTTCATACCTGTAAACTTCTTGGGCGCCTATTACGCCAGGGGTTTGTTGTACAGTTGTGTTCCATGATTCGCCCTCAGGTGTTGTTGGAGTCTGAAGCATGGCTGAGGTTTCTTGAATAAATCGCTGCAAATGGAAATAGAAAAACGTCCAAGCAAAAAAAAATTAAATAATTTTTCGTTGTAGAAATTAATAAATAAAAATTAAGCAAGACAATTCCACAAAAGCTACATACGTTTGGATCTTCCCGTAAAATGCTCAGATCGGCTTGATCGCCACTCGTCTGTCCCATGATCAGATTGTTTTCTTCGTCATGGAATGATACGCGTTTGTTGTCGCGAGCTGCCATCATCGAAGCAAGAGATGCATTCGTTACTGTGGTTTGCATCGGTGACGCCAAATTATTGCTACTTAATACACTATGATTCGCATTCGTATTGCTGCTGTTATTTACGCCCGAAATGCTAATATTGCCATTGTTCGTACTGTTATTGTTGCTATCATTATTATTGTTCAAGCTATCGTTATGGACATTGTTTGTGGTGTTGTTGCTGTTGTTGTTGTTAGTGTTATTTGCGATGGTTTTTTTATTCGAAATCATGAATTGGCCAAAGGCCGACGGCTGCTCATTGCCTAATGTAGATGATGATGATGATGTGGTTGTCTTTTTTACACTTTGATTTGTAATGGTCGTGGTGAGGTTATTGTTTCGCAAACTTTGTTGCTTCTGTGACATCACCACATACGATGAATTTCGTTCGGGTGGTGGCGGTGGACCGTGCAAGGTATTGTTCAGCGAATCGATGCTCATTTCGCTCATTTCTTTGATTTGGTAGCTGGATGTGGAGGTTGTTGACTCGTTAAAGCTCATGCTGTTCAAATCTCGCACCACACTCGTTACGGACGCATCGGCATTCTGGCGATCATCGGCAAATGTCGTGGACTTTGCTTGTTTTGACGGCGACGATGGATTACTGTTGCTGGTTCGCTCGACACGAGCGTTATTATGTTTCAAAATACTCTTTGGTTGAACGTGAGCGGAATGCGTTTGACTCATGCTCGACTGTGGATGCTGTTGCAGTAAGCCATCGTTCAATCCTTGCATGCTGTCATTGTTGGCATTTGTAGAGACATACGATGGCTGCGGAACTATATTCGTTTTTACATCCACCTGTTTCATGTTCGTCACTGGCGTCGACAATTGATTCGAATTTTGCGCCAGCCGAATCACCTCTTGCATATTATCTTTACCATAGTTTGTGTCATTATCCTCTTCCAAGTCGCCTTGCTCTTGGGCCAATCGCTCGAAATCACGTTCCAGAATTATGGTTTTCAGCTGCTCCTCCTGTTGTGGCGTACGATGTGGCAAATTCGACAACTCAATGATATGATGTTCACGCCATTGGCGAGCCTGTTCGCGACGCATTTCATTCTCTTTTTCACGCTCTTCTCGCTCCCACGGACTCATCGTTGTCGTTCCAATGAAACTCTTCGGTAATACTTGCGATGATGGATAATAGGCCGATTGATAACTCATATTCGGCGAACTGCAAATTTATCCAAATTTTCAACAATTAATGAACCATTTTTTAAATTTAAAAAAAAAATCGGTGGAAAAATGGTGCGATTTCAATACCTAGTGATTCTCGACTGATCGTTAGCGGTTTTGAATAGAGGGTGAGTAGCCGATGGCGGCAATGGAGGAGATAAATCATCTTTATGATGTTGCGGCCGATTCATCTAAATTAAAAACGAAAAAATTGAATCTCGTTCATATTTTTAATTCTTAGACATTTTATTGTCGGTTTTATTTACCTGTGGTTTCGGTGCGGTTGGTGGAAGTTGTTTGGGCATATAATTGATGCCAGATTGCGATGAGTGTCCCTTGGTCAAGGTGGCATTTGCTCGGAAATTGTTCATCATGTCATTTGGATTGGCGCCGGGCGACAAGAGCATCGAGCCGCTCGAAAGATTCGGCATGGAATTCTGGGAGTTGTGCACATTTACATCGAGTGCATACATTGGTACCATATCTTGTTGGCGTTGCTGGCGTCTGCGCGCCAATTCGGCCATATCCAATGTTTGTGTATTCTCTTGGATCTTCGGCATATCGGAGTTGTAGCCGTTTGAAAAGGTTGCATTCATCATTTGATTTGGGTTCGATTGTTGTTGCTGCTGCTGCTGCTGCTGCTGTTGCATCGGCTGCACATAATAGTTTGGATGAATCATATTGACATTTTGCATACTTTGACTGGCGGTCATGTTCGTTGAATAGCCGCTGGAATGTGCGATATTTGGCATTGATGGTGCCATCATCGGATTCATTCGTAAACTCTGTTGGTTTTGCGTGTCGCGAACAAAAGCATTCATTGGTCGATTGTTCATCGTGTGTGACTGATTCGAGAGTAGGTTATTTCCGGCGATATTATTGTTCGATGGTAGCACATAATGGCCGGACATTTGCGAAGGCAATGTATTATTACTTTTGTTATTGGTGTTGAAATAGGCTGAAGCTGGACGGCTTAAGAGTTGTTGATTAGATGGTGTCGTTGTAGAGTTTGTGGTTGAAATTATTGTCGATTGAGAGGGGATTTGAGAGCTGTTGTTTCGATAAAAGCAAGGAAAAGTAACACACATTGATATTGATTTTTTTCGATTCAAAGAAAACTTTGTGTTCATAAATCATTTTTTATGTTTGATAACAATGAACAACACGAATACATACCGATCTCCCAAGTTTGGTTGACTTTGATTTTGCGCTCTGTAAACACTTAGATTTTGATAAAAGCTTTGATCTGTACTTCCAGTTAAATTGTGTATACTTCTAGATTTATTATTGACGATACCTAAAATAGAGAGTCATACCAATGGAAAAAAAAGAACAACAAAATGAAAATCATGCTCATAATCACGTCATCGTCGTCAATTGCGCGGTTGATATTACGACGCAATAAGGTGACGTTGTTGTCTTACCGCTGTTGCCAACGTGATGGAGAGCCGGTACTGATTTACTGTTGGGTAATTGGTGTGCATGCGCCATCATTGATTTTGGATCACGTTCTGACATTCGACGATTATCTATTAAAAAAAAAGAAGTACAAACGACCATTTGTCGATTAATCGATGTGTTCAAGGATTTTCAATCAACATAAATATTTATGCTGATGTGGACAAAAGTATTTAGTATCATGCAATAAACAACCGAAAAATAATTCACTTAAAAATATAACAAATAAATTATTATACCAAATAAAAAACGAAACCAACCAAAGTATCATGCAGTATAAGAACACACAACAAACATAGTATCTATTTTTGATGAATGTTAGTTGAATTGTACGTTATAATTGTAGAATAAGTGAAAATGTCTCCTTACTACACGTTGGAAACAGAAAAAAAAATTCGGTTAGTTATTGAGAGTAGAGTGTAGCCAAATGGAAAACAAAATCAAGTTTAATGGACAAAATGAATTTAATTTGCAGTTGAACAAAAGGTTTTTCATTTTATTTTTGTTTTGTGCAACTGAAAACCAAAAACGGAGTAGTGTGAGTCATGCAAGTCGTTTGTGCGTAGACAAAAAAAAATGGATGCAAACTAAGCCACCAAATTTTGTATTATAATTTTTTGTTTTGTTTTCAATGTAAATTTTAATTGAATGAATTAGCTACTTTGTCATCTTGCTTCGTCTCCACCGTCTGAATCGTCGGGCATTTTATTCAAATGGCTTGATCCAGACGTTCCCGAGCCGCTGCTCTTCGAATTTTTGGCCAATTTATTGACTTTTTTGTTTTGCTTAATTTTTCGTAGCGTTAAGTAAGTGGATCGATGACATGGACTGTTGTAAATACTTGCTTTTAATTTACTGTTAAACGTGGCATTGTCTCCTTTTGCGGACGATTTCATGCTCTGCAAATTTGGGCAACTCTGTGCACAGTTGTCCGTTGTCTGGATGTTTGTGGTGATTTTCTGTTTGCGTACAATATAGGATTCGGGGAATTTTTTGTGTTGGCTCACTTTCGGCGTTGCCAGACCGCTACACAGTTCGATGTTTGGTTCGCTCGTTGATCGTTCGGATTCAGTTAATTGAATTTTTGATGTGTGCTCGTGTTCATCAAATGTTGCTGTCACTGTCAAATTGAGCACCGAACGTGTCACTGGATCGGTGATTACATTTGAGTTCTGAACGCGACGATTCTCAGTACGCTCATCAACTGTTCCGAATTCACTCCAGATTTTCAATTGATCCAAGACTTTTTGTCGTTCACCTGCCGACAGCTTGCGATTACTATCCTCCGATAAGTTTGGAGAAGATTTTGATAGTCGATTGCATGGCATTTTCAATTGTTCAAAGTAATTTCGGAGCGCTTTGACATTGCCTGTTCCGGGGAGGGTTTTGTTCTCAAAAGACGGTAACGTACTCTGTTGCACGGGGATGTAAGCGAATTTTTCCGAATGTGTTTGGCTTGATGGTTGGTGTGTTTTTACTTTTTGATATAGTTCTTGTTCTTGTTCTTCTTCTTGTTGTTGATCTTCTTGTTGATTTTGATGTTGTTGTCGTTGTATTGATGAAATCAGTTGTTTTTGCTGAACGATTTCCGTTGCATCGGCGATAAATGCGGAATCGTATTGTGTCATTGTCGACGAATTCGTTGAGTTTGAATTTAATTCGGACAAATCTAATATAATTGCTTTTGTATCGAACATTGTTGAAGCTGAATTAATAGTCTTATTGTTCGTTAATATTTGGCCATCATTCGATTCCTCATCATAAAAATAAGCGCTAAAATTATCATTATCTACAGAAGGTATGTTCTTAAAGCTTTCAGTTCCATTATTAGGTTTAGTATTAGAATTAGAACGTTTATAGGTACAAAATTTAAAAATTGGTTCATTTGTTTTATTTATTAATCGTTCGGTTGTTGGGTCTGTTGCAGCATATGATGCACAACTTGAATTGGTCCCAGCATCTTTGCCACATTTGTTGAGCATGACATTGGTTATATGATCACATGTATTTGGTTTATTCATCATTGGTGCAAACATTGACTGCGGTGGTTGCAATTGCGATTGGGTCAACGGTGCTGGTTGTTGTTGTTGAAACGTTGGCGGTGGCAATGTTCGAATGATTTCCGCATCGACATCATCCAATTCCAGATCGAAACTGACGGTTTTTCTATTTTTCAAGTATTGGGTTATAGTGGATGGCTTAGGCATTTCTACTGTAGGTTCATTACAGGCTACACAATTGACTTCAGGTATATTATCATCACAAATTTGGTGGGCGGAAATAAAGAGATTTTCATCATCGATGAATGGAATTTCATCGCAACCGGCAAACGGTGCGACACTCTCCTCATTTAGGGGTTGATGGATTTCGGTTTGCGAAATATTTGTAGAACTATTGTTGGACTTTACCTCCGTTTTGGTGTCATCATACTCTTCGATAAAAATCGATGGATTCAAATTCCAATTTGAATTGCTTTTGTCCGACAAATTTGGACTGGTCGAACGTGTACGTTGTTGATGCATGGTTGGGCTACTCTTACGCAAAAACTCATTCATTTGCAACAATTGAAACGGTCGCAGTACATCATCTTGCAGTGATGATGAGCTACGTCGTCGGCTCATAAAATCGCGACGCACATTGTCATAAATGTTTGAGTTACTCTTGACAAAGGGCCGAGAATCACGGTATCTTGGATCGACCGGCACATGTTGATACTTCATGTTGAGTATGTCTTCGTGCGAATACGACGAATGACGGCGATAATTCATATGCGGTGAATTTTGCAAATAATCATTGGCATTGTAGCGACCAAAATTGGGCATTGGTTGAAATGTTGGCACCGTATAAGCCGAGTCTTGCTCAAAAATATTCAAACTTTCATCGGAGTCGAAGTCATAGAGTCTACTATTATTTGGCGGTCTATACTCTTCTTCCGCTTTATTATTTTCAAAGCATTAACACACAAGCAGCATAAAGGAAAGGTTAAATCAATTATAATTGTTAGTATTTGATTGCGAATTAGTAGAAAACGGTGTTAGTTGAAATAATTATATTTACTGGTCTCTACTAATTTATCGTAATATAGCGTTTCTAGCAATATTTAATTCAAACTCAAACTCTTTCGCTTAGGTTTACTCTTAGTCAATCGGTTAGTCAACGTTTTTAGTTTAAATTCTATCTCAAATTCAACTTCACACACGCGGCACACATTATCAACTAAATTCATTCGATATGATGTCATCTACTGAATGCTTACCTCTTTGTATGATTGGGCTTGGTTGCTGCAAAAGCATAGCCAAACCATGGTGAATGGCTCCTTTTTTGGCCACTTCAAGAATTACAACTGGCCCGGTGCGCACGAGATAATCGGCGGCACGTTCTTGTGTTATTCCAATCAAACTTTGACCGTCCACTTTCAAAAGTTGATCACCTGCTTCAAGGCGATCGTCAGCGTCAGCCGCTCCGCCGGGCACAACGGATTTGATATAAATTCCCAAACGTTCCTATTTTTTCAGAAAAATGTTCATTTCACACATTCATTTTAACAGTTCAATTGCCACTTTTGTATGGCATCGCAAACATACTTGACCGGCTCCTTTAGCTGCCACAATTGACAATCCCATTCCATTAGCATTTTTGTGCAGTTTTATGACCTGCACTTCGGGTTGTTGTAGTTTAGTTGACATAACACTAGATGATCGCGTTTGCTGTGAAATTATATGAAAAATGATTGTTAGATGGGCATGAACATTGAACAGTGATGCAAATTAATGGATGATGCAAGCAGAGCTTGAAAGAAATTCAAGGAATATTTACGTTGTATTGTTGCATGTATACGGTCCAAAGGCCAATACTTGTTGGTTGAGCAGCAAGTCGACACATGCCTGCCGCTTGTAATGGGCTCAAGAAATCGACTAAGCCGGCTGGAATACCGCGCACCACATCTGAACTGAATCCATCTTCAGGAATTAAAAGAGCCAGCGGTAATTCGAGCGATTCTTCGAGGAGAACCTAATTGACGAAAATTGATATTGAAGCAGTGACATTATTAATTCAAATTTAAATTGAAAATCCATAAAACAAACAAATTGAGTATGACACATACCTCTCTATCATCGCCTCGTGTGAGTTCGTCGGCAACGGACTCGGCCATTCTAATGGCTGTATCGATTAAATTTCGCGGTATTTTCTCTTGCGATAGCAAAGCTGCCATTTGTAATGAGTTCAAACGGAAACAAGAGCATGCCAATTTTTGTACATCTTCTTCGCTAGTTTTGGTGGCCTTACAGAAAACGAAAAATTAACGGATAAAATGGATAAAATTTCATTCACTTTCAATTATGAATTTGGTTCACATAGCACCAGAGTTACTATTCATTTTCAATTAATTCGACCTTAATTACCTGTAAGAAATCGGCACATTGATTAATTTTGGCTAAATGGCACTCGGCTGCTAGTTCCAATCCTTGTTTGTGAGCCCATGATTCGAGTATATCGAGACGTTCTCTGATCACTTTTCCCCAGGTTTCAATACACATTTGTTGATTTGTCACAACCTAAATATAACAACAAAGCAATTATTTCATCATATCCAATAACAAATTTCCACACCACGCGACTTACTGTATTGAAACAAATCGCATTGATGTAGTGGAATAGCTGCGAAAATAGTTGAATGGTCAATGCGGCATTGACGCGACTGCGACGCAAAAGTGCCATGGCTGAGCTGAGAACGGTCAACACCAGTCCGGCAGCTGATTCATGGTCGATATTTTCCGAGAGGAATTGATTCAACGTCTGTGACAATTCAATGCGAAAGCAATTCACTAAATTGTTGAATGCAATTTGAACGCTTTCCGTTAGCACTTCTTGCGCTTGAACACTGAATGCAGAAATGTGTCGATCCCATTTAAGAAAATTATAAAATTCCGAACTGTTGGCCATCCAGAAGGAAAGAACGCGTGGATCTTGATTGCGTTCTTGTACCACACCCGATATGAGATTGGCCACATGATGCAAAAATACGGTCAGTTTATGTGCACGTTCCGTTGGCTGCAAGTCCGGTCGGTAGTGCGTTGACGCACGATATCTGAACAACAGAAAAAAAAATGTAAAAATATACCATATTAATTGCTCCAATCGACGGAAAATAAAAATGAGGAGAAAGCGTGTAACAACAATGATTATTTACCTTGCGCATAGATAGAGCGTGTAGACCGGTGCCAGTTTAAAATTTGGCATATTCACATCCAAATCGACGATAATTTGATGAAGAAACGATTCCTGATGTGTTTCGGGAAACTCTAGAACGGCCGGTAAAATCGCCTCTTGACCAGCCCCACTCATTTCCATAGCTGCTTTCTTGGATCTGTGACGAAAATAAAATGACAGCATGTTGTTTATTGGCCGTTCAAATTCGATTACCATCAAATATTATACTAAACAAATGTATCACATTGATGAGCACTTGCATTATCATTGTTGGCATCTATTTATAGTCTGACGTTCATGTCTAACATTGTTTACCTCTCATTTAATTATATGCATACTTACTATATACACATCGCGCACGCGCGCTCGCGTTTAAGCTACCTTTGAAGTATTATCGTATCGTATACAATAACAGTGGCAAAATAATTTTGCAAATAATATGTGACACAAAGGCTCAGGTTAATATGGTATATTGCAAAATGTGAATATATAAATGAAAAAATTAAAATCATGTGCCAACGGAAACTAGTGGTGCATTGAAACGTAGTGCGTTTCATTAAAATTACATTCTCCTGTAATTTTGAAGCTAAATCAAATTGATTCGATTAATGATGGCGACAGCGTTTCTCACAACATAAAAACGTTACGATAACATTCACATGAACAAATTTTTATTATTGATTGGGCAATTTGCATTTTGACGCATTCATTCGGGCATGTCCAGGAATGAGACACAAACGGAATAAAGCAAATAAAGAAAAAAATAGAAATAAAAGCCGAACAAAACTCAAATGATAACACAACTCAAAAGAAATATGAATAAATGCAAAACAAAAGAAATAAAATGAATAAATAATACCTCAAATCTGGATTCGATCCGTTCGATTTAACGCTTGACAGTGATTTTGTTTCAGTTTCTGATTTGTTATCCGGATCATAATCGTTCATTGGCATCGATAATTGTTGCGATTGTTCTTTTCCCAGTTCTTGTGATTTTTGTAAATCATCGGTGGCCATTGCTGCTAGCGCTCTTGCCGTTGAAACGGATTTATTTGGATCGTCGGACGATTCTATTTCGTTGTAATGTGTCGGATCAATGATCGATTCAAAAAATAAATTAATCAAACAATAAAAACGGGGAAAAAAGGAAAATTATGATTCACAATTGATACGGCTCAAATTTATCATTGGCCATTTAAAAAAATCACAGCCCTTGTCACAGACAAAACGGAGAAAAACAAAAACCTCAATCCAAAACAGAAGTAATGTAATTTTGCGGCTTTTGTTTGCAAACGGTAAATTTTCAAACGTGCTTCATTAATTGCTGCAATTCAAAGCATACAAAATCACTGTGTTTGTCTGTTTTGTTCTGCTGGCATACTAATAATTTTGAATCGATCATTGATAGGGTCAATCTTTGTCGCATTGCGAATTGACTGCGATGCAGTTAATTTGAAATGTGAGCATAAGGTCTGATTTCTGTATATGTGTGTGTAAATATGAATGGTGTGCGTGTTTTGTTACCTTTTCCAATAGTCGAGGGTTCATCGTCGTGCCACGATGGGGATGTTGGTGAGCGACTTTTTGTTTGATGTAATTTTTTTTTTATTTGATTAGTGCGAATGGCAAATGGCGGAGAGCGTCCGGTGCGGATGATTTTTTTTTGGTTTGGTTTTTCATTATTGTTGTGGTTGTTGAAGTTTCGATGCAAACGTTTGGTTGTTACAATATACATGTGTGTTTTTTTTTGGTCGTATTGTTTATGTGGATTAAAAAAAACATTCACACACAAAACAACATTGAACATAACAAGCGTGAAATAACATGAAAAGAACAAACAGAAAAGAAAAAGAAACGATGAAAAACGAAAACGGAAAATAAAATAACATATAACGGTGATGAACAAATAATAAAACAAATAGCGATCCACAAATGAGTATATCGAGGATTCAATGGGTTGTTCACAACATTGCACGTCGATAGCGCGCATTCGGTAACTATCATACGAACATATGTGCACTACTTTTGTCTATCTCGTGCTCTTTCTATTTAAAACCTATTCCAACTAATTCTATGCTCAGGTTCTAATTCATAACGCATTATTGTACTCGGTTTGTAATATCAACTGCTCATTGTGTCCTACGTATGAGCACATTGCTCTATTTAATCATGATACGTATTGTATGTATGTTCGACGTATGACCTGAAACATTTGTTTGCAATGGAGAAAAACTGACATCCATTAAATATACATGTAGCCAGAGTACGTTATGTCTCACAACACTTTATTTATTTGATTGGACAAATGCTATTTATGTGTAACGATCGATTTGATATTTTATCTATTTATTTCGTTAGTTCCCTTCCGCGATACTCATTTTTAGCACTACATGGAATATAGGCTACTGTAGTTGTTTTTTTTTTTTGCCCCAAGAAAATTTTAAGAGTCTTTAGGCCATTTTTTTGGACCGTAAACTAATTCATTTTAATATCCATATTTTTTATTTCAAATGAAGCAATTACGTTTAATTGTAAAAATGGAATAATATCATGTTCATGTAATTCAATTTTGAGATAACTCAAAAAAAAATTTGACACTTTTTTCGTTGCCAATGTGAAATAATGTACGATGACCATTCACATTGAATGTACATAAAACACATAAGTGAAGAATACAATATTATCATATGAATTTATTTAATTATTTTTGACAATATTAAAATGATATGCATACTACGATTAAAACTACATTCCATGTAGTGCTTACGATAATAATTTGATGACAAACATCAAATTAATTAAACCCCTTAAATTTACAAGCTTCAAGAACGCAGAGCGGAGCGAAGCGACGATTGTTTTTCTATCTGAGTTATTGGGTGTTGCGTTTTCGTCTATGCTCAACAAAGTTTGTTTCATTCCCATTTCAATTCCTTTGAGTAATCGAAATGGAAGAGCCAATAAATATATATAAACACCACACACATTTCGAAATACCAAGCGCGCGCGCTCTTTCTCTGGCTAAGGATAAATGTGGAATAAATTGGAACATCCAATCGGTACGCCACAAATGAATCCGTAGCCAAAAAAGAGCTAACAAAAATCGATACAACGGATTTTTCTATTTCAATTTCAGTTTAGTCAATCCAAAAATAGCAAAAATTTCTGACTATTTGAAGCATTGAAATTTCGTTGTATCGTACCAATATTCCCAAATGCCTTGAAACTTTTCACATCCTATTGAATTAATGTACTAAGCGTATTCGTGTGTCTGTAATAAATCAGCTTAAAAATCTAGGATTCCGTACAAATATATGCCGAAAATTGGCTTTAATCAAGTAGCTTAAAAAACGTGAAAAAGCTCAAACACTAAAATAAACAACTCACATTTTCCAACTTGAGCAGAATATACAAAAACAAACTTTGTTGTTTTTCTTCAAAACTACCATTTGAATTACCATAGCTATTCGTAATTTTACCTGTAGTTTACCGTGATTTATTCGGGCACATTTACTTGTGCCAACACAAGAGTTGGAGGAAGTTTTACATAAACATTTTTGTATGAGCATAGAATAAATTAGCGTCAATGCTTACCTTTCGTACAGGCATGCTGAATCCAGTTGAGATTGTGATAATACCAAATTGTACCGCCCATCCGATGGTGAATCGACGAATTTGTAGGAAGCCACCCGGCCGAACATAACAACCGATCCATTCTGCATAATAATGAAGAGGGAAAAAAATGATGAAAAATTATCTCATTTAAAACAGAAAAACAACAGAGAAAAATAAATTAAAACACAAAAACTATATGCGGGTGCAGAGCGACCAAAGTGAAATTAAATAATTCGCATACATTCGGGGAAAAAAGAAGATAATTATTTAGATCTTGTATAAGTGTGTGCGTGTGTGACGCAACTCCACAGTCCAAGTGTACATTAGCAATCACGCCAGAAGTAAATGAAGGTGACGGAAAAAAAATTGGAACACAAGAAGAATACGGACATTATGAAAAATGAATGCAAACCCGAATGGGCACGTCTTGAATATCATTGAAAAGTCATTAATTTTGCAAGAGTGATATAATCAAAAAACATTAAGCTGTGGTGTCCTTTTTCCCCGCACATAATCCCACACCATGCTTTGTCGCTCATTGCATTTTGTGCGAACAAGAGTGAGCGAGTGAGATGAGAATGTGTAGAACAAATGAGCTCTCTTGCCATTGTAGATACTTGCCCTTTTGCGAATTTTTTTTCGAAAATGTGGGCTGCATTCAGAGCTCGGAACAAGTATTGTTTAATTGCTCAATTTATCAAATCGACTTCTATTGTGAGTGAGATTCGTTTATTAAACGATTTAAATGAATGCCATCCAAGCGCACTGGATGTCAAGCCAACGTTGTGATTTTAAGATAGAAAAGTTCGAGTGTGTGCTATGTTTCAGGCCAGAGATGAATAATTAAATTATGGAAACTTCTCTTGCTAACGCTATGGCACCAGAGCAGAGCACCTTCAATTAATAGCAATTTGAAAGCGCATTTCAAAGTTGAACAACTGCATGAACTAATTTCACTCATTTCTTGCGGCCACCCAGCCATAGCAGCAACAACAACAGCAGTAGCCGTAACCGTATATACATCAAGAGGATGTTATCCTATGAAAAGTGCTTCGTCAAAATGTTGCGTGAACGATGTGAACATGAACGTGAATTGTGTAGAAAGCGAAAGAACGACGTCTCCTGGGGCTGGATGATTCAAACCGGAAATTTTTCAAAATCAACGTAATTCATATGATTTTCTCCGACGATACGGAAATCTTCGAAAGCAAAAGATTAGAAAATTTCTTTTGCCAAAGAACAGATTTAACAAAGCAACAACTCCGATCCATCTATTATATCCGTAAAAATCGAGGGCAAATGTATTTATTTTCCACAGCAAAGCACACTTTCAACATTACTTTCGATTGCTTGACTCTTTTTCTTTTGAACAGTTCAAACGGAAACGGAAAATTATACCGAACAACACCAGGCCATTATTCGATGTGATGCGATGTAAGTAACATTGCCCACCTCTTCGCCACCAGTACGCCGGAAAAAAGGCATCGAGAAAATTAGTGAACCGTGTTTATCTAAGTATTTTATAGAGTTGTACTTGAATGATTCGGATTGATGACATTGAGGTACTTTACACGGATGCTCTCGATCGACAACGAGCAACGACAATGAAAAAGTTTCAATGGTCAATTAGTTTCCGTGTGAATGTTTGATGAATCGAAATAACTTGCTGATGAATCATTTTCTATTAGTTTGCCTCCCAACTGGGTGGCATCCAATTCTCAACGGAAGGTGGAAGATGGCAGGGGTGATGGTAATGACGCAACACCAAAATGCAAAGTTATAAAGTTGAAAAATGAGCAGAAAAGTAACAATCGTGCCGTTCCGTGCGCTACCTCCACAACACATAAATAGATCAACATATAAAATGTTATGGCGCCGTTTAGATTTTTCATTTCTGTTAGGGTGCAAATGAATGCATTAATATTTCGCACAAATACGTAAATGGCAGACGGAAGTGAAAGAATGCCCACTCAAAGCAAATGGCTATGCGGTGAAATACGTCGAGAAATATTTGTCGATCAAATCGACTGTGAAAACACTCATGTGATAAGGATGCATATAAAAAAAATGGCGAAGCTTTGCTTCACCTCACTTTTGCCTTGCCGTGATGATGGGTGCTGAGTCGATGCTTGTTCTGACCATCTCACACACACTCGATGGCCTGTCGGAACATTAAGAGGTGAACAAATGTTTCTGTTCATAATGCAGAAGTATATTTATTGGTTTGGCACCATTTGCTTCCACTTAGATTAGCACATACACCAATAACAACGAGTAGAAAGGGAGAAAAAGAAAACAATACCAGAAGAGTGCGTTTTGAAACATTTTTAATGTCAAACAACTGTCAAGCCATTCCATCAATCAACGTTGGAAGAGAGGAAAGGAAGGAGAGAGAGAGAGAGAACCACAGTCGTGATTGCTGCAAAAACAATTATAATTAATGATGAGCAACTCGTCGTTTGCGTCAGAAAAATTCATTGGCTGATGATTTTGACTAAGGGTGCAATAATTAAGAAAACTTGCAATTTTGGTTCAGCTGCAGCACAAAAAAAATTATCATTGCATTGTTGAATTATGTTTTTGATTGAATTTTGGAATTCAGTACTTCTATGAATGATGCAAAATGACAAAGTTCTGTGTATCAATTACTAACGGAAGACACAATTACATCGGCAGCAACATTGTGCAACATCGGATAATGTCAACTTCAATCAGATTCCGGATGATATGATCTGATTCAGCAAAAACGGGCGACCGTGACAATGGGATTTTGACTGACATCTACTCCGGCTCATCCGAATCAAGCTTATACAATAAGTGTCAAAAGCGCTTTGCTTTGTCAAAGAAATTTCACAGCTGCATGCATTGCTGATGAATGAAACGAAAGTAAGCAGTCGACGGAGAAATTTCGATGAAAGTTCACGGTTGATATCGGGCTTCAACTCGCATTTTTTCATAGGTATCCGACGTGAAGGGATGCCTTTTTTAAGATTCTTGAGAGAAAATAAACGACGCACGCTTGTGTATGTTTGTGTGAGTGTAAAATTGGTGCGTCATTCGATAAAAAAAAAAATCGAATAGAAACACCATGCTAAAGCTTTAAACTGATGCAAATGAACAAGAGCATAAAGTGGCGTTGGTGTATTTTTTTTATCATTGAAGCATATCTCATCGCATTTCGTTTTATTGTATGGGCGCATAAATCCGAAAATCATCGAAATAACAGATATAAAAAATGCGGATTAAATGTTTGCTGATTGTTTTGTTGTTGCTTCTTGAGAGTTCTTTTTCTTGAGAAAACCGCCTTATTTGTTGATCAGATTTTAGATCGTGATGAATTTTTAAACGTCAAGGTCAACCAATGTAATTTTCCATTTTCTTTTTTATTTCTTCTTTTGTCTATTCCATGTCTACCAAAATATCTGGTTAGCACCCCGACCAACAACATTTCGTGAGCATTTCCAAGATTTGAAAAAGATTACCGCGCAAGCGAAATGTCGACAGCCCAACTAAACGAAAAGAATGTTTCAAGAATGAAAACGAAAACACGAGAGAAAAAAAAAGAAGAAACAGTACATATACGCCTACATTACCGGTGACGTCAATCAAATGTTCATCCGCAACGAAGGCAATGAAAGCAACGGTAATAAAAAGGATTCTACTCGTATGCTTTACATTGCTGCTAGTTGTCCATTTGATATCGTCTCCCTATCTCTCAACAAATGTGAAACAAAGCATCGATATGAATGATTCAATGCCATATTCATTATTTTTTCATTCGTTTTTTTTTTCCGTTTGAAATTTTATACATGGCAACATAAACCGAAAACCGAAAAAAACCCAAAACATATGCTATTATTCTCATCTTTATCGAAATCATGAGCTCCACTCGTAACACACATGATAATTTTCTATTCATTCCGAAGAAACAAAGTGCAAGATTGGCTGGGAACGATGCAAACTGTGCCCAATGGCAATACAATGATAATAGCTTACGTGTAAAATGGTCGGTTGTTGGATGTGATGGCCGTTAACAAATGTTAACGCGTCGGCATGAAGTGGTGTAACGGTGCAAACACCTTCTAGCAACGAAATCAAACAATGTCTCGGCTGAATCGATGGTCCAAATAATTGCAACTGGTTTGTGTTTGCCGAGCCAACCTGGTAATCAAACAAATATAGAATTGATATGATAAGTTTGTATAAGAATTGTTTGTTCCATTTTTTCATTCATTCCGCCGCGGCGGCAGCATATTGTTCAGATGTATTAGAAGAAATGAAGAAAAAAAAACATGTGTGTAAATATATGGATGCGACACTTACTTCAATCGGTTCGGCGGTGAGTTTGACATGACGGCCACCTTCACCGCTGTGAGTTATTTCCACTAGAACGGGCCCTTCTCGGTCCGGCGTTATATGATTGCCACCATTCGACACGCCAAGCGGTTTTTTCTTCCGTCGTCGTGGCTGTGAATCAGCTGGTCGGCGTCGCACATGAAACATGATGGACCCTGATAATTGATAATGAAATCGAGCAAGTTATTAAAATTGAAATTGAAATCTTAACTTAATTTCGAAATGCTATACATAAAAAATAAGGCGAGCTTAGTTTGGCTCATAAAATATCGAAGCATGTAATTTGGTTTATTTATTTATTTTTGTTGTTGTCATGTTCGTTGTATCACGATAAGGAGCGTGACAGACGATACACAGCCGTGCATGCCGACAGTCGACCATTGTTCGCGTAAATAATTTATTCTGAAATCGACAAATGTAACGAAATATTGGAAAAATCAATGCGGCCAATACGGTATCAGAGTAACAGCAGCCACAGCGACGGCACAATGTACAGCACTGTGTGTATCAGATTCGGTTCGGTTCTGATGACAAAATTAATATCGAATACTCTCATTTTCGAATCGATATTTTTGCCATTCATTATTTATAAAATCGAATTTTAACAGAGAAAATCACTCAATGGCGATGATGGTTTGGCGAACGTACGATCGTTTTCAGTTCCTGTTTTTTTCAGCTTAATTAAATTGCGCCAATGTTATGCAATGGAAAATTCAACATCGATTGAAATTTCATTTATTTCCAGAATGTAGGTTTATTATGGCCACCCCCGACGGAACTACCGTTTAACAATCGAGATTTTCTCGTGATAACAGCAAATTTGTGCCGAAACAACAATATCACGTACAGTGTGTGTGTTCGTATATTGCTGAGGAAATCACAGCTTCTATTCAGCTGCAGAAATTCGTAAAATGCTTTTAACGAACGAGCACACATTTAGCAAGTGTTTTGTTAGCTCGCACATAATATTTTCAGATTTGGTTGCTGTCGTCGTCGTCGTCGTCATTTTTATTATTATTACTGAGAAGGGCCTTACCCTGTGTCATGAAATGAACAATAGGAAACCGTTTTTTTGTGTGCTGCCAAAAATTCCGCCCGTTTTTCAATCGGGCGAATGAAAAGAAAATCAATCTCATTGTGTATGACGATGCAAAGCACGCTCAATAACAAAAACCACATAAAAAACGGATTGTCAATAAAAATGAAAGCCTAAAAGTGTCAGAATTAATTATTATTATTATTATCAGCAATTCAAAGGACATTATCAAACGAGAGGCGAACGATAAACTAATGCACACACGCTGGTCCTATTTTAATCGGTTTTTATATTTGGCCGTCATTATTTTATGACAAAAAATCGGGGGCCATATATGTACAACCACACACACTCATACACTCATACACTTATACACACACAATCGACAACGTTTATTATTATAATTTTTGGTTCCGCTGCTGCTATTCGTTGTACCCAGAAAAAAAGAAATATTTCAACTTGACAAAATCACAAATTACATCAAAACGATTGCAAAAGGATAATTGTATCTTGACCCCAAAAAAATGCGATGTCGACGGTGCTCGAATTACCATCACCTTGGCTCACGTTCAATGCGACACTGTCTCTGACTCTGTTTGTCTAACATATCCTTTTCGAAAAGTTCAGTTTTATTTCATTGAGAATGCTTCATATTTATGGCAAAATATGTAATTTGATGAATGATGATTAATAAAATGTAATTGTGTGCAGTGTGCACGATACACAGAAAGAGACGGAGAGACAGTGAAACGGAGGGCCACAATGTTGTGGTTGGAAAAAAGTAAGCAGTAAATTTTTTTCTATCATTCCATTTCATCGAATGGGTTGCGTGGCCCGATGATTTAACTTAGTTTCGCTGTTGTGCTTGTCTTGTACCTCTTTGTACACTGTTCCATCGATATTCATCAGTTTTCCATGAACAACCGCACACGGCTCAACATTATTGCTCTTTTATTACATAGTATACAATAATTATGAGAATGGGGAAAAAAAACAAGAAAGAAATTGGAATAAAAGCATTGGAATGGAATTGAAAATACAGCAGTTTCGGAGTGACGGGTGCGTGTGACTGTAGTAACTGTCGCATTTGGTCAGTATTATTTTGCCTAATGGCTATGGCATTGAGCTCTGGCCTTTTAACGTTTATGGGCGATGAAATTTAAAGCTGCTTATACACCCCGAAAAATCGAGACAAATTAAGTGACTTTTGTAGTGCTGTTGATGTTAATCACAATACAAACACACGGACATTGTCTTTTTTCGACACATTTTCCTAACCATTATTTTTTTTTATTATTTAATGGAATTCTAACCGAACTGCGGCGGTACTGAATGTTGCAGTTTTTCCTTTCCTATCTTACTCGCCCTCCCGCTCTGTTTCTCCGAACGGCCAAAACGAAACGAAACGCAATTCAAACCGAACTGACGATTAACAATTTGCAATACACACTCACTCCAGCATCAACTGTGAACACAAAAACATAATACCTTCGTATTAAATACCACCGATGAGAGAAAGGAAACAAAAAAATAAATTACACTTTTCTATTCATCGTGTTTATCGCCATAAATGCGGCAATTTACTATTTTCTGGCACAAATTTCATATTTTAGCTCCACTGTGTGTATAGTATTGTCGTTGTTGCGAGAGAAAAAATGCCACTAATATTTATCACATTATTAGGGTACGGTAGTGCCATTATACTCTTGACTGAAGAACAAAAAAAAAAGAGTCTATACTGTGTGTGTGTGTATATATATATACAAAAGGCAGCCAAAACACAATGAAAAATGGAAAAATAGCTAGAATTAAATTACTTACGACGAATGCCCCAGTCCATCATGGTTGCGAATTTTCTATTTGACGGTTTTCATTCACAAAACAATGGCAAAAAACACGGCAAAACACTAAATTTGCCGTGTGTGTGTGTGTGTGTGTTTGTTGTGTTTCAAATTGTGGTGAGCAGGCCAACACAACGCAATACGTTTTGTTGTGGGAATCAAAACGAACAACTGAACTCAACCGAACACAACACACTTCGAATGAACACCGAAACACACTGCTTGCACTTAAAACACATGCATATAGAGTCAGCTGGGATTCGCCGAGCGATTGAAAGAACTATGCAAGCTCTAATTGGTGGAAGCTCATCGCGCGCGCCTTTATCATTTAACACGCTCGTTTTGCTTGTGTATACAAATATATTTTTATTATTTTTTCTGTTGTTGTTGCTGTTGTTTTATTTTGATTGCAATTAAATTAAGCTGTTGCTGTTATTGTTGGTGCTGCTGTTGCTATTTTTGCTTTCAATAGTTGAGCTACGTCCATTTTAGTGCCCATTTTATTACCATGAGCTGTGAGATAGAGAGCATATTACTGCTGAAAATGCGCCAATCGATAAAAAGCTTTTGCATTCATACTTTATCTAAAAGTTCCACCATTTTTTTTTCGTTCAGCCCTGTTTCGTTTTGTTTGATTCGTTCTCTATTCTTTGGTGACTGTGCCTATTGTTCGGGCCTTTGTCACAAAACGACCGCGTATTAATTTTATCAACTCTCTATCTGCCTGCCTGCCTGCTTGACTCACTCACGTAGACACTCTGTTTTCGCCTTCCTCTTTTGTTTTATCCACTATCTCAATATTTTGTTTTTATCTTGATGTTTCTCTATTCGCTTGCAGATCCGTACTATTCCGAATCAATTGAAGATGGAAGCGAATGATATGAGCTCAGCAGAAATACACAAATTAAAATCGAAAGAGACGGAGCTGTGGTGAACATGGCAGTAGCAAATGAAAATATTCAAATGCTACGAACAACACACACACACACGCGTCGACACAGCAATCAAGCGCAATCGGTAAACAAAACACACAGCTCACAGCGTTCAGTTCTCATTAAAGATTGGTGACTTTTTTACAATGAAACACAAACAATCACTTTGAATGAATTTCAATGCGATGATGATGATGATACGTAGAAACGCTGTCGATGAGAAAATTTGAGATGAGGCGCGAGTGTCAATGTAAACATCACTAGCGAAAATCACTTGTGTGCTGCTGTTGATAATTTTGCGATTGACTTTGCTGGGGTTTCTAATATAGTTTCAAACTTGTTTCAATCATCTTTAACTATCAACTAAAACTGCTATCATCAGGAAAAGTCGTTCAGCCACACACATTCGGCACACGACGTCCTTGTACTTTTCGTTGTGTATGATGATGATACGTGGAAACACAGCACAGTAAATTGTCTTTCAACGTCGATTTTGTTGTGTATTTATTTATTTTTTTTATCACAACGACGATGACTTCGACGGCGACGAGAAGAAGGAACAAAAATTTGAAGCAAAACGAATAGTGATATGGAAACTGAACCGAAATGACGATAAGCAAACCAAAAAAGCTGACTTGGTTGGTCGGTCGATCGGTTCGGCATGAAAGATTCACACATACTGAATTCCACACTGTATGATGGCACGCGTAAATGTGTGAGCGTATACTCTGAATTTGTATTGCATTCGTAAAATGTAAATGGCATAGTTCAGGATCTATATTATACATACAGCGGCGACAACGACGACGACGACGACGACGACGGTGACGACGTCGATGTAAGCACAGTGTTCAACATGGAAATTCGATAAGAAAATTTCGTTCGTATCATGCTCTCCACTTTGCTTAAGTATAGGTGGCCCGAATGAACGTTCGATTGCCAACAATAAATAAGCCCGAATTGTTCCTTCTACATTATCACCACATGCAGACACACCGATATTGGCCCATTCTCCTCATTTTTCTCTCGCTCTTTCGCCTACTGTCAAATGCTCACGCATACTGGCAAACATCGAACACCATCTCACAAAACACAACGCGTTCAGACATAGGAATTGAAGCAGTACCACTCTTGTGTGACAATCTCTGTCGCGTGTCTTGGATCTTATCAGAACAACTTGTGCTTCTATCAGACTCATTTACATTGCTTCATCCATCGTACATTGAACGGCAATTCCTCCAAGAGATGGCACCATTGGATTGAGACGGAATGCCTCGATGCACCGACACAACACTCAATTTGTCAATATCTCTCATAGCGACAGAATCTTTTTATATACACACTACATGGATTGGTACAGAGAGCACCAATACCGTTCGATTCGCCACAATAACAACAGAACGTGTAACGTACACTGTGTGTATAAGTACGAATATGCGCAAACCGTTCTGTCAACGGTTGGTGTCATTTCTCCGTTTTTGTTTCGTTTTTCTGTTTTGCTTCTCAGTTCCTCGCCCGAGAAAGCACACTGTCACTTTGATAAATGCCTGAAGTAGTGTAAAAGTGCAGTCGGTTGCTAGACAAGCACCCGAAAGCTCAGACCAATTTAAAGTAAATTGAAGCGCAGCACATTTGAGAATGGCTACTGTTTGCTTATCAGATAAAAACTAATTCGATTTATATGTTCGATTCATATAACATACCTCTGGATGTGGGATGATTCATTAGAATGGAAAGTGGGCATTCGTCGTCGTCTAGAATGTATTCGGTTCCATCGCTGTTGACTTGTACAAGACAATAGTGCAGTGGATCGGCTTTGTCCAAGCCATATTTTGATAGCATCTCTCTGACAACGGCTTGGGCACAGTCTCGTATTGACAGCAACAATGTTTTGTAAGGCACATCGCGGCACAAACTCTCTCCGTAAATCTTCAGTGTTCCGCCTGACCAAGAAACAAAATCGAAACGTTAATTTTGAGCGATTTTCATCGTTGATTTTCGAAATGTGTACAAAAACAACTTGGAAAGTCACAACAATGTGACCGAAACAAAATAAACAAGCAAATAGAAGAGTGACATCGTCAACTCACCTGTATCAGGTCCACCGTCTTTCGATCGGAACTGTTGTAATTTCTTTTCAAGTATTTGTTGGCGTCGTCTTCGCATCACCGCCTCAGGGTTCGATATTGATCGGGTGAACGATGTTTCAGGCAATTCAGTGTACAATTTCTCGGCCACATGATTATTTTCGGCGCTACCACTGCCTGGATTTGAATTCATTTTAGCTAATTTCTCTTTTTTCTTCTGTTCCTTTTTTTCTCGCTTCGATAGTTTTCGTTTGAAGTTTAAATCGGTGCTATCGACAATGGATGCTCCCTTTTGATCGGTGTTTCGCAGTAAAAAACGACCTTCACGGTCGTCAATGTGCCAATTTAATTGTACCAGTAACGGTTTTTCATCAGCATTCAATTTACGCTCTTCACCATTCGAATGCACCTCGTACAGTGCATAACTTGGCACCGACAACATTCGCATATCCGGCCGAAATTTTTCGATGAGTGTCTCTGCAACAAAGAAAAAAATACGAAACGGACAAACACCGATGGTTAAAATCAATCGATGGTTTTTGTAAATTCGATTCGATTTGGTTTTAATTAAATTTTCCATTTATACATACCGATTACATCCGTAACAGTTGCATCGGATGCAACTCTAATGCACTTTGTCGCCACTTTTTGACCACGATCTTGGAAATAAAATCGCATCACACCATGGAATTGTAAATTCTATCGATTCGGAAGCAAGAGAGAGAGAGAGAGAGAGATCAACATGAATTTTATTAAAATTTATTCCGATTCGAATAAGGTCGATTGTTATGGTTTTACCTCATCTGGTTCCGATAATTCGAATAGGTCCAAACGATTTGCATTCCATTGCTGTATGACTGAGCGCAGAGCTTCACGCTCAGCCACTCGTTTTTCGGTTGATGTCATTGTGCGAAGTCGCCAATCTCTGAAACGAGCGAAGAAGAGAAACATAAATAAATAACCACGAATGAAAATGAAAAAAAAATAATAAAAATAAAAAATTGATCGGTTAAACTGGAAACATGGAAAACATTGAATCGATCTGAATGAATTTAAATGTATGAATAATTTTTTGTCTCGGTTATCGGTTGAAAAGCCAGGAAATGTTGAAAATTAAGTGGTTTTGAATTTATTCTGATTGTTTGTTTATTTTGTGATATGTTTTGTAACACAAGCCCAAACGGAACCGTAAAACATCAAACCTTTTGAATTCCATCACCTGAACCTCTAATCTTATCAGAAAATGCGTTGTTTAAATCAGATCTAAGCCCGTAATATCTTTAATCTATCTATTTGAGAGCGTAAGCATTGGAATGCTCATGATGTACAAACGCCGATACACACACACACACACACACACAAACAGACGCACACACGCACCCAATAACGATTGATAACATTTGCATCATCAAAACACGGTCAAATTGTTCAAGCTACAGCTAAAAACTTTAAATTGCTCAGCGCCGACCGAATGAAATTTTCACTAGAATGAATCGACAATTAAATTAGGTTATTCAAATCGAAGAATGCATATTGTTAATCGTCGAAATGTGTCGACAACAATTACTAGATAGAGAGTTCACTTGACTGTGGCTTTTGAGAAGCACTTTTGACTATATTTGATTCTCGTTTTCACATTGTGTGCATTTTTATCGACCCAAAACTTCTTTTTTTTTTCTAAAACCACACAAACACAGAGAGGAGAAGAAGAAGAAGAAAAAAATAAACAGCACAACAAAAGCGAACTACAATTCAAGAAATGGCGTCGTCCATGCACGTGTACATTTCCAATTCTACAATTTCGTAGCAAGTTTCGTAGATTTCGAGTTTTGTGTTTGCTTTTTGTAATGAGTATGTCTTCAGCGATACACACATGCTCACAAACTAGGTTTTGTATCGGTCGTTTTGTTTATGAGAACGTTGATAAAGCCATACAACGGCCAATTTCATGCTCGTTGTTGCCATACGTACATAAATTGAAGAAAGTCTTGTGACAACGGCACCAGCCAGCAAAATGAACGACGACGACGACGACGTCAAAAGAGAAAGAGTGTGAGAGAACGAGAAACAGTAAAATAGTGAAAAAAAGAGCCATGTTTATATACGCGTATTCAATATGTTTTGTCTTAATTACACACATTTTACATAAACAGTATTTCAAGTGTATTGTGCATTTAAATTCAGAACCGGCGTCGTCGATCAAGAATGTAACAAATTGTTACGTTTAGACATTTTTTTTGTAACTCTCTATCGGCATATTCAAAACACGCCTCACAAGAATCCAGAATGAAGTGTTGTTGTTCAACATTGCCATATATACTGCAAATGACCGGCTATTTGGAACGCCCGATAATGTGAACAAAAAATAAACATTCCGTAAATCCGCTGTAAATCTTCTGTCGCTTCCTCACTCGATTTAATCGAAATGTTTACGAAATGTGATTATTATAATTCTGAATGTTTTGGAAAAGGTTTTTTTTTCGTTGCCGTTGCTGAATGTATTATTTAGTAATTTTATCAGCTATGAGTTATAATTGATTCATCTGCATTTCATGTCAATGGCTTTGAAAAATTTATTATTCAATTCTCACCGCTCCTCACTCGAATGGAATGATAATATTTTGAAAACGCCCCTTGGATTCGTGAGCATTCTCTCAAAATCTAGCATCGGTTCGAATTGAATGACAAACAAACAAACAAACAAACAAACAAACAAACGAATGAACGAACACAAAAAAAAACTCTACCTGAAAGCCCTTGATTTTGCCATTTCAAATGGTCGAATTAAAGGATTAAATGAAAATTATAGACGACGAAATTATTAATACAAAAATTGAATTTCTCATATTGAATGGGATAATCTTGATTCCGTCATTGGCACACAAACACAAACAACTGACATTCACCTAATACACAGCACCTATGCTACGAAATTGATTTTCTCGAAATGAAACCCTTTACGTCAATTGAATTTCAAAGATTTTACACGAATAATAGCATTGTTTGCTGAAGTGTAACACATATAGCTTCTAACTAAATAAAGAAGAATGTCGTATAGAATTTTTATTGTCGAAGAAATGGACATTGTTTTCTGCGTTGCAACTGTTTCATAGAATGTAATTGTTGTGCTGTTGTTGTTCGATGAATTTTAAATGTATTTTATTTTTCGATTTAAGATGATAAAATGTACACTTTCAAAGCACGACACACCTTAAAAGGTCTCGAATTCTCATATTGGCAGATGAGGTATTCGTTCGATGAATACCCGAACAAATTGAACACATTTTGTTTGGAAGATAATTGGATATATAGTTTTCGGTTGGTATTCGTCACTGATAGCGCCAAGTTGAAGTTTTCGACATTTTTGGCTCAAATTACGGATTCCACCGATGCAACGAATTTTCAACTGCACACAAGTTCCCCACTAGAAATACACTGAGTAGAGACTGATTGAGCAACAGCAGTAGCAGAGTTAGACAGGAAAAGTGTCGAGAATCGATTGAAAAATCGCAAGTAACTGAACGGCATACAAACAGGAATACGAATAAAAACGACCAAACACAAGCCCAATTTTATTTCTGACTTGTTTGATCGATGCCGTTTTTTTTTGTTCCTTCATAATGCGAGCAACTAACAAGTGCACCGAATTTCGTTTGGGCTAATTTTTTTTTATTAACATTTGTGTGTGTGTTTTATCGTTTATGTTTTTTCCTGTTGTTCGATGGTCGTTGTGTTCATTCAACTACCTCTTTGAAATTCTTTTTTGACTTGATTTTTTTTTTGGTCGTTGCTGTTGTTGTTGTTGTTCGGTTTGAATTGTTCAATTGGATTCAAGCATGTGCACACAAAGATATATCGTGGGTAAAACACGAGCATTGGCCTTTAGGAGATTTACTGAGAAGTGAAAAATGGCAGACGGCTCGGTTGTATGCCAGTGAAAATAGGCGATCGGGCCGAAATTGTGTGTGTTTGTGTGTGTGAACGCTCAGTTTTTCACGCCACATGTGAATACATTGAACTTTGTTAACCAAAAAACGAACCGAATTGATGAGATCGGTCGGTCGGGTGTTTTTTCTCTCTGGTTCCTGTGTTGTTCACTTGGGATGAATGAGATTGGTCGATCACTGCATGATTGGCAAATGCTCTGGAATCAATTACATCGAACATTCAACGGCAACAAAAACTCTCAATTAGATGAAAAGAACGTTAAATAGGCTCTTGTCATGCGAATGATTCAATTCGCTGTTGGCCTTGATTGATTTTCTATTTTCGTTGTATCTTTTTTTTTGTTCATTTCGGTTTCACTGTGTTGTCGCATCAACAATAAGTATCGCAGTTTAAAATGACAATGGCAATCTCTAATTGCTTATTGCTACCTTAAAACGGAAATATATCTTCAGTCCACACCCATTCTCGATCGTTCAGTTATTTAACTTTTTTTTTTTTAGTTTTTGGTATTTTCAATTTGTTTTATTATTCCGATTTGATTTCAGATTCAAAACATTCTTGCTTTTTGAAGCGTCAATACCCGCTTCATACATACACACAATGAGATTACTACTGAAATACGATCACGTATTCACATAGTTATTTTTTTTTTCTCTCTCATTCGAAATGATATTCGCTCAGATTTCACAATATATGAAATGACAATCGATACACATAACCGAAAACAACGGCGGCGGCAGCAGCACCACCACCACCAACCAAATTTCCAACGGAATACTAAACTAGAATTGCGTAAAAATAGATCAATATTGTGAAACATCACAGTCAAAATCCATTGATTTTGAACTTTTGTAAACAATTCATCGAAATGATTGCCAGTTTTTATGCATGAAAACTATAAAATATGGCATTTGCTTGGGTTTAAATAAAAGAAGAAGCGCGGCCGAATGAGATTTCAATGCATGTATACGCTTTTTTTTAAGCAAAAAAAAATTGATTACAAATATGCTGCTTGCTCGATTGACTGAGGAAAGCAGGGGAGAGAGAGAGAGAGAGAGAGAGAGAGAGAGAGAACACACTCGGCGCAAACATTTCTTCATCGCATCGAACGTGTACGGTCGTGTTTCGTAAAAGAATTTTAAAAAGAAAAAAAAAACGAGAAACCAAAAATGCTACAATGGAATGGGAAATTTGCGTATTTTATCGAAATAATAATAATCGATTATTTTGCCTACGTTTTAACCCATGTAGCCCATGGTTGATATTACAATGTTCGACACAAATTAGAATGAAGTACCATATTTTTTTTGTTATTATTTCTTTGTTGTTGGTACGAGAATAAATGTTGAAAAAAAGTACAGTTATTGAAATTGGCATGTTGTACGCGAATCCAGACCATTCACTTTTTTTTCATGTTGATTCATATGCAGGAAACGCAAGTCGCTCAAGTCGAACAACAGCAACAAAAACAACAAATTAAGTGAATATTTCTCATTTTCTAAAAGACAGTCTTGAAAGCAGATTTGATGTTTTTTTTTCTTTCTTTCTGCCAGCAGTTTTCTAAATATTATCTACATTGTACATTAAAACTTCCAATAGTCATCATCAGCGTCATTTTCTTTAGTTTTGGTTTTATTTTCGCATTTGATGTGTGTGTGTGTGTTTTCTTTCTTCTCTGTGGTGTTTTCAGTATTTTATGAATGGTTTGTTTTTCGGTAATTTTCTCTTTTCGCCGCCGCCGTCACACACACACACACACACACACCCAATCCAATTCAATGAGTGTCTGCGCTGATGGATGAAGAAGTAAACGAATCACAGAAGAAATATAAAAAGAAACGATTCAACGACAAAGAAATGCGTGCGGGGCATTGACACAGATAATTGACATGTTAGCTAAATCACCGACGCACGATAAATGCACATACACACACATACATTTCATCAGTTGCATCAAGTCTTGCGCTGCGCTCAAATACCAACAGACGACATTGAATATATCTAACAACCGACCGACCGAAATCCAGATCCATATGTGGCTTGTAAAAATCGCGCTCATGAAAAATGGAAACGGTTTTCGTGCCGCTTCTTCCACTTTTTTTTTTCTTCTGCTTCTTCTCCGTCGGTTTTTTTTAGTCATTTCATGACATTTGATACAATAATTCGATTAATTATTGTACTAACTGCTTGAATTTGGTTTTAAACGGTTATATTGTCTAAATTGTAACAAAGTACTCTAATGCACGCATATTGGAGGCGAATAGGGCGGCGAACAAGCGTGTGCGCGCTCTCTCTCTTTGTCCGTACTCTGCAATTCACAGCCAGACGGCGGATGAATGGAACGAGCAAACGAGCATGGAAATGGAGATTTGGGACGCGTGCATTTAATTTAGTGAATTAATAAAATGCGACACCATGAATACATAATTCATTTAGTTTGAACAAGATAAATAGATAAAAATCATTGTTTTTTGCTCAAATAGTTCGCTGGAAAATGGATAGAGAGCGAAAGTAATTATAAATATCCAGTTTTATCGTTAGATTACAAATGAAACGCGCACGGCGGTCACTCGCACGCTTATTCGACGTGCATTGTGAGAGTGGTGCTGCTGTTGATATTGCTGTTACTGCTGTTGATGCGCAATAGTAACGCGATTTTCTCGTTCAATTCTTGAAACAAAAACACCAACAGAAAAATAACACAAAATGAAATATTATCCGATGTCCGGTTCGTATGTTTTGCACTCCAAGTATCAACAGCCGTAGCAGCACTTGGAAATATAATTTAGAAGAAGAAGAAGAAGAAGAGAGAAAAATGTGTGTGTATACGATGGCGACCGATCCACCAATACAGACGCACGGAGTGGGCATGGGCATACACTCATATGTTATTTATATGGAAAAATTTATCTGTTTCAATCTAAATTACTAATAATATTATTTCTTTTTTTTCTGTTTTTTTTTTTCATTTCGAAGAAAATGTGAAAGGAGAGGAAAGAAAGTGTCGAATGATTGTGGTGCAAAAGAGAGAATCGAGTTAAAAAAAAATAACAGCAAAAAATGGTATAAAAATTATGTGCAAAGACAACAAAAACATCGGCAACATTGGCAACAAAACAAGAAGCAGGCAGTGGCGCGCAGCTACTCCGCTCAGATAGCGACGCGAAGAAATTTAACTAACCTCTTATAGGTCAATTTAAATTGTTTCCTCTCGTCGAAACAAACGGCACACATTCAAATACACACTCTCACACTTCCAATGTGCACGGTTCACTCGATACGCGCAAGATACACACAATAAATTCTATTCATTCAATGCAATGCTAGCGGAATTGCCCTCTGTACTCCGGTTGAGTATATTTATGTTGGACGCCAAATCGCACAACAGCTTTTTGATGGTACAGGAGCAGAGCGAGAGAGAGAGAGAGAGAGAGAGAGAGAGAGAAAAAAAACCGACTCAGAGTTTATGTATTTGCACCAAACTTCTCACAAAGTATTTCGATTGTGGCCGTATGCTCGAAAACAAAGCATGCATGAGAACTAATGTGTGGTGCTTTCGCTTGTCAGCGCTCAATATGTGTGTTTTTTCTGGTTTTCATCCGTAAAAAACTGTATGTCTATGTCCACTGCGCCAACGGAATCGGCATTCTGTTTTTTGTGTGCCTTTTTTGTTGCATTGGGGTGTAAAGAAATTGTAATAACTATTAGTGAATTTAGTAGCGCTTTTTTCTCCATCTCCTTGTCTCTATTCTACATTTTTTTCTCTTTCTCTTTCACTGTCTATTCGTATGATGGACATGTCAGAGTGGCGCGCAAAAATTATGGCAAAGTCTTATAAAAACGACCGACCGACCGCACTCTCTCATTTGAGATCATGCGCTCAATGAGGATATTACGGTATCACAAAAATAAAAACGAGCATAAAATAATTTCGTATGATTTGTGATGAAATTGTTTGGTGTAACGAATTCCACACAGGCACGCACACACACACACACACAATTCCGAGTGTAGCGAAACACGCATTAAAAATGTCAACTGTTTTTATGCGCTCAACATGGAATGTACGTATATTATAATAATTATTGCAGTCGACACATTTACGATTATCATTCAGATGTGTTGAATAGATGATTTCAGTTGATATAAATAGTTTTCACCTCTGAACTGAATCGAATGGAAAATCCGCATAATGAGATGAGACAGAACGCAGGAGAGAAGAAGAAAAAAAACGACGAATTTTATCATTGGATTCGGGCCATTTTGCCCACTCCAAGTAAAGACAAGAACGACAACAGCACCATGAAAAATTGTCACCGTCATCATAACGAGGTGAATGGTAGACGCAATCTGAGTCCACACACCATACGAAAAATAATACTTGAGAGCTGGTCTTTGTCTTTTCTTCTTCATTTTATTGTTTGTTTCATGTACCGCTCTAAAAACGATTACATCGGATATCGGAATACAATTTTTGTTTTGGTTTTGTGTGTGTGTGTGTGTGTTTGCTTGCATCTCATCGTCGGACGACAACGACGAAGACGGTGTCGAATTCAGATTTAAACAATCTCATCAACTATGCGACGGACAATTCATTTCAACCGAATGATGTACAAGGAGTGAGAGAGCGGGAGAGAGAGGCTAATCTTAAAAAATGTCATTCGCTTGGTTAGTTCTTCTTTTTTTTCCTTGGTGGCTGCTGCTATTGCACTGCATTCTCTCGCAGGATTTTTCCACACCATTCCAATATACCGTTTCGAAACGGGCTTTCTATTATTTTTTTCTATTATTATTGAAAAATCATAACAGATTTTCTTTTCCTCTTTATTTCAATTTCTCACAGAGATATTTCATGGGTAATTTTTATTTTCCCTCTTTCGATTGCATTATTATTTTTTCTATCTCGAGTTTTTCTCTGTAAAAAATAAACTGTATGGCTTGTTAATCGTCTCTATTGGTGTTGTTTTGTTGTTGTTCACTCTCTGTATCTAACACAATGGTCCATAGTGAAGAACATTCCGATGGGTCGTTTTCTCCCCCCCCCCCTCTCTCTCTCTCTCTCTGAATGATTCGAATGACAATAAATTTAATGACTCAGTAATTCCAATGAAACTTCTAATTTTCCTCTATTTCTTTTAAATTCGTTTAGAGATTTTGTGTTCTTTCTTGTCTTCGTTTTGCTCTCCATCTATCTTTCTCTCTCCCTCTCTCTGCTCGTATTCTATATCTACTGTTTCAAATTTTGTCTTTGAGAGCAGACAAATCCATCATCGCTCAGGTAAAAGGTAGTTCATTACAACATGTGTGCGTGTTGTGCGCACATAACATACAGAGAGAAGATCGAATGTTTCGAGCAGCAGTTCTCAAAATGTTACAACAACAAAAACAACCAGAAATGTTATATATATCATTATCCCCATATACGTGTGCATGGCAATGGATGTTTGGTGTAACATTTTATGATTTTCCTATTATATTTTTGGCCTTGTGTGATAACCTAAAAGTGCTGCAGTCAGGCAGGGCAGGTAACCAATGGAGGAATTCGTTTGTAGTAACGCACATTGCGTTACCAAAATGAGAACTGACAAAACAACAGAATCGAAATTGATTTAGAGAGAAAGAAGAATGTGCTTCATTTCATTACATTACATTTCATTTGGATGATGTGAGCTTGAGTGTGTAAGCATGTGTGCAGTATGCACTCAAAATGGTTCTATCTATTTTGTTCATTCAGACGAACGATTGAGATTTCGGAGGATTTTGTGAGTGACATTTGAGGCATGTGTTTCAAAGAAAGCATAACGAATCTTAAGATTCAACACTTCAATAATAGACGCATTCAATGTGTGTCATTTTTAGACGGTCTTTCGAATCGATGACAGTTGCAAAACATAATTTCTGTCAATTCATATCGGATTTGCTCATCGATGACACATCTATCATAATTTTTTTTTCTCTCTTGAACGTAGCATATGGAGGCACTTGCTGTGGTGGCATTTGATTTTACCTCCATGGAATCCCATATACCTTCGTACAAATTTTTTTATATCGTTGATTCCCCTTGGTTTCGTCGGCTGTTCAGCAAAACATCAAAATGATATTTGTACCAATGGGTCCTTAAATTAAGAAAATATGACTTCAAAAGTGATCATTCAAGTGCTTGTTCAAGTATTTTTATTTTTATCTTCAACTCGCTCGCTATCTGCTTGCTCTATTTACCGTGTATAAGTCATAGGAATTGAGTTTGGAAAGGAATTTTTTTTAATGAAAACATTGTTTGAAGCCAGTGTAGAGTAATTCATATCAAATGAAATTGATCAAAGTCACAAACGTGGAATGGCAACTGAACACAGAGAAGCAGGAATGAAACATTGTTTGGGTCGAACGAGCGCCGAGTCGGTATGCAGCAGCGAAAGGGAGAAACAGGGAATAATAAAATTGAAATTAACGAAATAAAAATTTGAATGATGTTTCGTATGTATGGTTCACATGAAGCAACCCCATTCTCTTTTTTTCTTTCTTTCTTTCTGTAATTCCGAACGCGTTGTGTGTATGTATATAAATAAATACGGAATGAATGTTGTATAGACATTATATGCTGTGTTGCTGCTGTTCAGTCTTTTCTTTCGTTTCCATGAACCGAGACGTTTTACTCTCTATTCACGGCCGATGCATGCAATTCACAATTCACACGAACGCAATATATACCATCTAATTGTTTTCTTCATTTTTGCCTTGCCTCGCCTCGCCTCGCCTTTTATCCCTTTCATTTTGTGCTATGTGTACGTGCAGTGGTAATGCGATTGTTTGACGATCAAAAAAAAATGCAACAGTCCAGTGAATATAGAACGTTTGGTTGGTTCGTTCGATGTGGGAACAAGGTGAAATTTTGCTTGATTCGCTCTTTTTCACTTTCTTTCTCTCTCTTGCTCTCACTCTATCTGCAACGTTTTCTTTTTGTCTTCGTCTTTGTTTTCTTTTCCCTAGCAACAACTAAAAATTACACCAATGTTGTTTGCGCAACAAATAAATGCTACAGAAGGAAATGTTAAATAAATAAACAAATGGGAATTTTTCGTTCGAAATCTGTCACTCAAACTCGGTTTCATTGGTGACATGGTGTTTGAGAGCGAAAGCAATTTTTTTTCTCTTTTTTTGCATAAAAATCTCTTTGCTTCCAGTTCACGGCGCGCACACACAGACATACAATCGAACATAGACCCTTCCATATTTTATGTCGTGCACATTGACAATATGGTTTGCTAATGTGCTGTTTGCCGTGCGACCAAAAAGAAAAACTATCAAGTGAACCATTTGCCATTTTTAACCAAAAAATCATTAGTTCAGTTAGCATAAATCGTGGCAAAAGCACTTACCTCAACTCACAACAAAAGAGAGAAAACGAGATTATAATCGAAAAATGGAATGATTCATAAATTGGCCGTGTCGTCGAACGGAAATAATTTAAGGAACGGAACAACATAACCAATTTAATGTGCACGATAAAAAAAACATTTTATCTTATCATTTGTGGAATCCTTTTTATATTTTTATCGAAATGATATTTCTTTGAACTGTTTCTTATCTCTCCGGAATGAACGCTTAATATGGCCACCATGCGATTATTCATTTTATTTAATCAACAACAACGAACCAGAAAAAAAAACCTGATGAGTCAATTTCGTTATCTTTCACAAAGGGTAGAATGACTCGACTATCGTTTGTTTTTTCTTGTTATCGATTCTGTGGAAGAAGAACGAAACAAGCCATGTTGATTCTTTGCGCGCTTTTTCTTTTCGGTTCGCCGATGTTTTTCCAAAACAAGTCGTCTGTTTACAGATCGCAATCGAGCAAACAATAGTCATCGTCACACGCACACACACACACGCGTATGAAACATGACAAAATCACAATCGAATTACGAACGTCGACCCATCAATTGTTATGTTTGATTATATGCTCACAACACAGATACACACAGTGCATTAATAAAATTTTAATTCAAAAATTGGAGCAGACAGCTCTACATTGTACTTTCCATGTTGATCATTGTGTTCTGTGTTCTGCTTTGCCATTGCAATGCTTTTATTAGCAATTTGATGGCCATCCGTCCGGATGCACAGAGAGCAAAAGTAAGAAATGTTGAAGTAAAAAATTACGTCCATAATTCATTAGATTTAAGCCGATTTATGCTTATAGAGAAATGAAGAACCGCAGCGCGCATAAAAATACAATTTTATTTAATACATGCAATCTTGCACGGTTTATATTTCCGGCTGTCGATTCTGTTGAATGATCTTCGTTCAGTCTTTATCTAAATGTATCATCGTCATGGCATTATGATGTGTGCGCTCGATGCAGCCACACAGCTACAAATGGACAATTGATTCATAGTTGAATGTTTGAATGTCATGGAAAAAGGACCGAATTAGTTTTTGGTCCATATTTCATTTAAATTATAAAATGTGACTATATATCCAGTTGAGCCTTTGCCCTTTGTTCCATTTCCGGTAACTATTTCAATAGAACCAAATTCATTTAATAACATGAATAAACTGTAAACTACTTGTTATCGGTGAATCTATCTACAGTGTTGTCTCTTATATTGTGCGTATCTCTCTCTCTCTCTCTCTCTCTCTCTATCGCTCTCTCTCTGTTGGATATGTGTCTTTTTTTTAATCTCTCATTCGATTGCTGTAATCGAACCTAGAAAAAAAAAATTCCCTCAAAGAATCTTGTAGAAACTATTTAATCGCACATTGTGTGATTTGTGAGTCATAACCAGATCGACTGATTCACTTAATGAGCACGTAATGATACACGTTTCAATCAATGGAATTTTGATTCGGTTTATTACTTTTTATCATGTTTCACCGTCGGTTGTACCGAGACGATAAAGCCTGCACTTTGTGTGTTGACAAATTCTTTAACTATGTGGCTATGTGTATATCGCGATGTATAAATTTATGTCGGTCGTTACAGGTGCAGTACTCGTGTGTATAACATTCGAATCGCATACAAAGCACACACACACACAAACACACGCCCAGAAAACAGAACGGCTTTCTAAATCGAACAACCGCAACGACTTTGAGTGTTTGTGAGTCATGTTCGTTTTGCGGTGTGGCGCGGCATGTGCGCGCACTATGCCAAGCCATGGCAAGTGCACGGAATTTGAAAATCGTGTCAACGAGTTCGTGCATGTTCATTGATCATGTGTCGATGTGAAGAAATCGAGATGGAGATGGTCATCGTTTGCAGTAAATTCACAATCGAACGATATATTGTGCCGTGGTGCTTTTGTGACCATCGCCCAAATACTATTTGATTTTTTTTTTCTTCTGTTTTTGTAATTTTTCGCTTAGGATCATTCACCACGATTTCAGATATCGTCTTAAGTCAGCAATAAAAATGTTTTACATCCAAGAACAATTTCAATAAATACAACGACGATGACGACGACGGCATTCAAGGCTTAAGTGGAATTTTTGGATCGGCTTTTTACAAACAATATCTTTGGGATTTTATTAGTGTGTGTGTGTGTGTGTGTGTTTGCAAATTTTGCGATGTCGTTGATGCGCTTCTTGCCTGTCGGCTTTTGGATATGTATGTTGTTGTCAACCCAAAACGAAGCGAAACGATCGGCAACAGAAAAACCAAAATTCTCCATGCAAAATACTATGCAAAAACGACAACAGCAATAGCAGAAAAAAAACAACGAGCGACGAACAAGAACAAACGTTTCAGTTGTTGTTTTTCTTTTCAGCTGAAAATCACAATGACGGTAACATTATAATTTTACGATGATATACTCCGTTGTAAGAGAGGAGGCACTGAGGTGAATACGATACGAATGACCAAAATGAATGTATGTGATTGGGTGCATTACGCGTACATTCCATCTGAATGAGATAGTGCTTGATTAAAATGAACCAAACGTGAGTCTACACAATTGTATTACCGCACTCGCTCGCGCTTCTTTTTCTACTACTTCTTCTTCTTCTTCTCTCCGTTGTTCTGTTCCATGGTTACTCGCGTTCGTTTCTTATGTTGATATTTGATTTTTTTTTCTACCTTCGTGCACATTTACTTCTTCTCTGTGTTTTTTTTTCGCTCTGTGTCTGTATATATTGGTTTAAAAAAAATGTATTATTCATTCACGTAAAATGCATCTTCTTTTTTGCATGATTTTTTTTCTTTCTGTTGTTGTATATATTTCAAGTTATGTCTCCACATAAAATGCTCGAAAAAAGAAACAAATTGTGCTAACATGCACATAATCGCTTTGTTACTGAGCGCTCATTTGATTTTGTATTTGTATGTGCATTGTGTAACAAAAATATATGAAGTAAAAAAAACAATAATAGCAACGAGTGAACAAATAAATAAATTGCATTATTTAACAACAAAAAAAGCTTCAGCGACTAAGCAATGGATGAAAGAGAGCACAAAAAAATATAACGTACGTTGAGTCCAACGTTCAACAATGTTAGAGTGCAGTACAAAGTCTGTGTTTTGCCTGATTATTTCAATGCATTTCAATTTGAAGAAAGAACCGATTTCGCGCCTCGGTGTATGTTCCGCTCTCACTCCCTCTCCCCTCTCTCTCTCTCTCTCTCTCTCTCTCTCGCTGTTCTGATTTCTTTTTGGGCGGCAAAAACTCTACATAACACTAAGAAGATTTATTGAAATTATCACACCGCTTCCACATATATTCGTTCTTCTTTCGTTGTGTACATCTCTCTCTCTCTCTTTCTCTCTCTCTCTCTCTCTCTTTCTTCATCTTCATCTCTCATGGAAAATGAGCCATTGTGTATCGAATGAAATTAGCTTGAAAAATTAACATTTATTTCCATTATGCATAAGTCATTTCGCGTAAATAGCGACGAAGAAATCGTCAGCGCGATTTGAAATATCAGGAAATCAGAATATGTCATCACTCTAATAAGATTCAAAGATTCACTTGGCGCTTTAGCCGTTGGCCGTTGAATATTTTGTCACGCTATGTGCACAAATTTCGATATGTTCCGCGTGTTTCGCCATTTCTCTCTCTCTCTCTCTCTCGCTCTCTCACCGTGTTTTTTTTTTCGTTCATTCGTTCGTTTGTTTGTTTATTTTTCTTGGTAAATCATTTCAACGATTCTTTTTTTCTGTTTCTTGCTCCTCGTTTTGCTGTTTGTGACTCATTGCTTCTGCTGTATGCCGTCAATCCATTTTGCATTAAAAGCAAGTCAATGCTTTCGCAAGTATTTTCTGTTTTTTTTTCTTTTGCAAATGATTTACTTTTTTTCGCACTTGTCATCGGCCATAAACAAGGTAGATGTGAACAAGTAACTGTTGCTCGCACAATTTCGATATTATCAGAAGTTATAATCACATACTTGTTTGCAATATCTCGCCTTTATTGAAAGTGCTCCAACGATGCCGTTCCAAGTGGAATGCGCCATTAGAAGAAATGACTTTTAATTGAAATGAAAACAGAAATAGGAGAGAGAGAGAGAGAGAGAGATGGAGAAAAAAAACTAGCACTAATATCCATAGCAGCAGTAGCACACTGGATATATGAAAGGGGAAACAAAACTCGCACGACGCGAGTGAACAAATCAAAGCACCGGTTAGATCGAATAGAAGTCAATCTAAATTACACTCTGCAGCGGGTTTTCAACATTCTGACACAAATAACGCGTACTCGAGAATGCCTTAGCTATCATCGTCTTTGCACAAATGCCATACCGTGAGTAATTCAGTCGTAAATTATAGTACACATACATACAGTCCGTTTTATTCCTTCTCTCCTTGCAAAGAGAAACGAATATATAATCGAACGGACATTAGAAGAAGAAAAACCTATAAGACGTTGACTCTTGCTGTATGCTTTTGCAATTGACAGCAATAGACACCTCTAAGCGAATCATTTACTTGATAGAGAGAGAGAGAGAGAGATGCTGCTAACGCTATGGCACGCAATGAAAATATATGCAAATTGTGTGGACAGAAGAGGGCAGAAGGAAAAAAATCGCACACAGAAATTGTACAACGTTTTCATGTGTAGTTCTTGATGCGAACCGAATCAGCTATGGAGTATGTGATCGGTATGTGTTCAAAAGTATTTCGAATGCTATTCGAATTAGCAAAATAAAATGCTTTAACATAAACCATAGCGAGAACGGAAATACTATAGAATAGAAGATTCTTTTTTGTGTGCATTTTTATTTACCTTAGAATACTTTTCGATTGTTTCACGTTTCGATTCGAATCGCGTAGCGTTTATTTTCTGTTAGTGTCAACCGATAAAAAATCGGTGATAATAATAACACGATGGTGGTTGCGGTCGTGCTAAATTTTATTTTCTACACGGCGTTGTGTCGTTGTCGTCTTCTTCTTGGTATGATTTGTAAGGTGTTATGCGTTTTGCTTCTTATTTTGTTTCCTTCTACTTTTCTTATTTTCAGTTTCTTGAGCCGAATAAACAACGGCTTTTCGAACAAAAAGCGAATTAATAAAATCCAGTTAAGTCGTAATAATGATAGGTGCACGTATTACAGACATATGTGTGTGGCTATAGACATCTCTGTTGCGCGAGCACTTTAACAGCGTCGAGAATGTTTGTTCATTTTTCCATCGAATTAAGAAAAAAAAAGGTCCACACACTTTGAAATGGGCCCAAAACACGGCACACCAAGAAGAAGGAAAAGAGAGTGATACAGTGAGTTAGATCAGTCTGTATCCAGCCTCTCACACATGCATACACATACTCACACTCACACTCGCACACACTTATATGAACCAGAAGAAGAAGAAGAAGAAGACATGAAAAGACTGAAAATCTCGTTGCGCATAAAAATACAGCACACAGTGTTCTTCGTCTTTGTTTCTTCTTTTTGGTTTTGGCCTCTCACTCTAAAATCTCTGAATGCTTGTTTGCGATCGCACCGATATACACGGACACGGTCACCGCACACTCATACTCGTTTCAGTTTAATTCTTGTCTCTTATTCTCTTTGTTTTCACTTCTTATGCTTTGACCATTCTTTTTCATATCTTTCTTCTGCTTTACCGTCGTCGCTTGTTGCTGTCGTCGTATTCGGTCGTCGAATGGTTGTCGTCGTCGTCGACGTCGACGTCGTCTTCGGTTCACAATTGCTGACTATGTTTTTTAAATAACTCCATTTTAATTGAACGGAGCACGAATACAGGCACGGGTGTCATGCATACAATACGAGAGCAAAAGAGAGAATTGTGCGTTCACATACACACACTGAATTCGGTTGTTGTTGTTTTTGTTATTACTTTTTTTTTGTTGATCGGTCGCGTTGTCGATTCCGTACAACCCGTGTCGATGCGTTCTGTCTGACTGGGCTGCTTACAGCTATATGTATATATGTATATGGCCGTTCTCTCACTCACTGATCACTCTCCCGATGCAAGTGTGTGTATGTACGACAACGACAACTACGACTGTTGGTATGTAAATATTTTTGTGTATGTCAGTGTATGTACATGGAATTTTCAATGTGATTTTTTGGAACTATTTTTCTTGTTGAAATCCACACTCAACTCTTTTTCTTTTCGGAATTTTCTTTTACTGATTTTTTTTTTCAAAAAAAAAACTTTATTCTCTCTCGTTCGGATGTGACTTTTCTACAATCAAAGCAACAACCAAAAAATAACAAAAACTACAAACTTTTCCACATGAATAAATTTTTGCACGAAAAATTCACCTAACTACCGACTTGAACTTGGGCGTCAAACACAAAATTATCATAAATTTTCAGCTTTCCTCACTATTTTCGCTAACCGATTTGATAACTCTTCGTATTTAATTAAACTTAAACAAAACCAAGAGAAAAAATTAAGAAGAACTATTGTACAGCCAAAAAAAAAGCACTTAAGAAAAATGTATTACTTGTTGTTGTGTTTGTTTTAGTTCTTATATTGCAAACAAAAATCGAATGTAATGCAGCGACATCCAGAAATTCGTTATTCACGCTTTGAATTTCATCAAGCAACTGAATTCAGGTTCGTTTGTCGATGCGCAAGCGTGAGTATGTTACGATGAAGTGGTGGTAATACGTTAGCGCATCGAACACCAAACAACTCGCTTCAAATGCTTACCAGCCGCGGCGCTCGCATCGGTTAACATAGTCGAGTGGATATTACACAAACGACAACGACTCAATTCACAAACTCACACATGCACACATTTACACTCTATCGCTCTCTTTCTGCCTCTGTTCACTGGAATTACTTGTCGCAGTGCTTGAAATGTCAAACCACTTCAACCGACAACTTGAGACAACTATCCAATTCAACTTGGTGATGTAAATTCCATGTAAATTGAGAACACTACTTAAACAATTCGAAATTGGTCGCGTGTATTTTATTTTCAACTGATTTTTTAAAACAAAAAAAATAGATCAATTTTATTTGCGGAAAAAAACTGAACAACACAATCAAAATGTAAGATGAAAAGCAGTTTCATAAACATAAAAGTTCACGAGTTTTCGAACAATACACCCAATATGCACACCGTGTTGAATGGAGACGGCAAACGCGCTGGGCAAAACAAACTCCATTTATGGTAGAAATATACACTCCATCCATGCGTTGGACATGAACTTTGCCGTCCGTTTGTTTCGAATATGATTTTCGTGTTTGTGTTCGACTTTGGATTGTGGCGTCGGTTAACGGTGCATCGGTGAAGGTGCACGACATTCAATGCTCTTTGCAAATCGAATGCGTGCAAATGAACCAAATCATCGACAAAATTGTTTCGACAATTGAACGATTGGGCTTAGAGACTATCGTTCGGTGCAAATGAAATCACTTTGTTCTCAGCCGCATACTCGGTTAAATCGTCTCATTATCATCGTCATCCATTTTTTAATTGAATCGTTCTGTACCACTTTTCATTTTAAAAATCCCAGTTTTAAAATAAATTAAGTAGTGCAGAAGAGAGAGAGAGATTTTTCATTTTACTCTCGCATCGAATTAATCGTTTTTGTTAGAATGTTACGTTTTCAACCATCACTTTGGTGGTTGGCGCTTTTAGTTTTAATTAGTTTTACATTCGAAGAAACATGCGGTTTTTCACTGAACAAACGAGCAAGAAGTGCCGTTACCAATGAGAATTTCAAATTTCAACCGACACCAAACCTAGGTAAATCTACAGGAATTTTAACTTTTTCTTTTGTGTAAATTGTAAGGAAAGGGTTTTTTTTCGTATATTAGGAGAAATATATTTTCAATTCAATGATTCTTTTCCTTCTCTGTTGCAACGCTCCGAATTTTCTGCAGTCAATACGAATTTCTACAAAAAGTGTGATCCATGTCCGCACGGCGTTCAATGTGTGCCAAGCATTCAATGTCCAGCGCATGTTCGATTGCGAACCCATGAAAAACCGCAAATTTGCGATTTGCCACATGGCAACTACCACGGCGTGTGTTGTACGACCGGACGCAATTTCACCAACTGTAAGTTTTTGCCTTAAAAGGGGAAAATGTCTTGATTTTTCATTGAAATTCACAAAAATGCTAATTTGGTTGCATTTTTTTCACGCAGTTGATAAGCATAAGAAACCATTTGCACAGGGCCGAAGTGCAGTGAGTGATGTTACAACCAACATTATCAAGGTATTCAATTCGTTAACCATTCTATCATTACATTTCAAATTATCTGTGCCTTTTATAAGTTTGCAATGTAAATGTAATGGTTTCTATGGTGTTCAATAGCTAATGAATGCAGTTGTTAGCGAGGCGGGCGAACATCTCATCGATTTGAGTCAACACGAAGAAGAAGTTGCAGTCATCAATCCGCATGATCAGCCGGAATTTATGCATAACCTCGGCTTTCGGTAAGTAATTTGTAAAATACATTTTCAAGACAGAGCCCACATTCAACATCGCAGAAAAAAAACCAGGTCAGTTTGCATGAAAAGAAAGAAGAAATTTATTCGATTCGTTTCGAGAGAAACAATCCTCGTCTAATAGCATTGATTTTACATGTAAAATAACAACAAGAAACGACAAAAGTGACCTCTCGTAGCGGCACAGTTGAAACTAACGAAATAAACACAATTGAACATGTCATTTTCATGTTCAGTGTTGGTTCCATTGTTTGCCGTATAGCCGGAGAGAGATGTCTACAACTTAGTGGCGTTGAATGACATTCAACACCCATGGGAGAAACTCTATTCTTCACTTGCGACGCAATTTTATTGTGAAAAATGAACCGTTACTTGATGACTCAATCATACGGAATGGCATTTTTCCGTCTAATTCCCAAGATGAATGCGATATTTTACGTTCTCTCTGTTAATGTTTGAGGTAATAATATCATGGCTCGGATCTCTTGAATCAAATAAAAAATTGGAGCAATTTTTAAAATTGACTTTATTACGTTTGTTACAATCGCATTTCATCATGCAAATGCGCCGCATATTATTTCAATTCCATTTGATTTCCATCTTTTTTGCCCTAGTCATACAGCATTTTATTCAAATTTCAAATCATAATTTGGTTATCCCTCTGGCTTGTTTTCCCTTTATAACTGTATAATTTTCGACGGTACCACTGACCGATAAGCAGCAACAACAATAACAACAACAATTTGTGTTGAGTGTGTCACTTGCTCCTTGAGGTGCTAACGTTCTGTTGAGTTATTTACTGATTTATGCAGCAAAAATCTCGGAGACATTCTCACAGCACACACAAATGATTCGTGAACCACAAATGTTTACACACAACGTCGTCAAAGTGTCGCTAGAAATATTGGGTAAACAAAAAAAGGCCAAAAATATGATATGCCCGCAGAAAATATTCCAACGCAAAAGAAAACACATTGTATTTTTTGCTTCCATCGAATGGTGAATTATTCAAAACAAGATGTTGTTTGGCCTGTGTGTTATAGCATCAGAGTATGTGACAATTTATTCCAATATCTGCTGTCACTGCTGCTGCCGCTCCGAATGAACAATAAATGCGTGAATATTTCATTTTGTTTCACATCGCAGGCAGACATTAAAATGCATCGCACTTTATGTATTGTGTAGCAAATTTGCGTATAACAATTGAATAATTTCTTCAGTCAATTTGGTATGCAACCTGATTGCGAAAATATTCTTCTAACGTTCATTTTCATGTGTTTATTTCTACCGACAAAATCCGTTTTTCTCTTATAAATTGATAATAAGATGAGCATATTTCTGTTTCTCTTCTCTTTCTGCGTGTGTGTATGTTTTAATCAGATCGTCAACGGAATCCGAAATGAAAATACAGCATGCAAATAAGAGAGCACTTCACCAGGTGTTTGCCAGTCGATTGTTCAAAGAGAGGTAATTTCTACATGTAAAAGTTTCATCGTAAGAATTCGCTTATGTAGCATTGCGTTGGTAAACAATATGTTGTAATTTTATTTGCTAGACAAAATGTGGCTGAAGAAGATTTTCAGTTGCGAGAGGTGCAAGCACCCATCGATGGTACACCGTTAGAGCATCTATGTGATCAATTTCCAGTTTGCCCGCCTGAAGCATCACGTTATCGCACCATCGACGGTAAATGCAACAATCCGGATCCACGCAAAGGACTTTGGGGTGCAGCCGGTTCACCAATGTACGTAACGCGATTCCGTTTGCGAATAAATAAATTTTAAAGAAGAATAAACCGTTTTTGTTGCTTAAATAAACAGAAGATGAATAAATAAGCAAAATCACGTTTTTAGGGAACGATTACTACCACCGAGCTACGAGGATGGAATTTGGCAACCAAGGTAAAATGCAACATTTTGATGCAAAACAATGCAAATTTTAAACTCTTTTAATTGGTGGTTATAGATTGACATCAGTCACTGGATCACCATTGACAAATCCCCGCACTATTTCGAGAGAATTGATCAAAGATGCTGACCGTCCTCATCCAAGTCTCAACTTATTGTTTATGCAATTTGGCCAATTTCTTACGCATGACATATCTTTATCATCCTCCATTAAAACTAGTATGTGTTTTATTCTCCTTCGAAAAGAAAATCTCTGTACCGAGCAGGTTTCGCTTTGTACTATTTCTAACTAAATTCTTTTCTATTTCATAGGTGATGGAGCATCAATTCGATGCTGCACAAAAGACGGTCGACGTATTTTGCCACGTGAATCATTACACTTTGCCTGTTTGCCCATTTTCATTGAGCCCGACGATGATTTCTACAGTCAATTTGATCAGGGATGCATGAATTTTGTTCGATCAGCACTTGCACCGGATGGACAATGCCAATTGGGTTATGGCAAACAGGTACAATAGACACAATACTGAATGGAAAAAAAAGTATATCATGTTTTTGATTAATCCAACCACAACAAAATGTCCAATACATTTATTAGGTGAGCAAAGTGACCCACTTCATCGACGGTTCGGCTATTTATGGAGTAGACGAGAAGACTGCGTCCGAGGTGCGAAGTTTTCAGGGTGGTCGTCTTCGGATGCTTGATGATTTCGGTAGACAGTTGTTGCCATTAACACTTGATACGAAAACTTGTGTCAGTTTGGATAAGGGCCCATGCTTTTTTGCCGGTACATATAAAAATACCTACATACACATAACTTTCGTATAGCATATACATAATAATCACGTTTCGAATTACACACTTCGGTTGCCATAATAACGTACGAATCGTTTTTCATTGAATTATTGAATAGGTGACTTTCGAGCCAGCCAAATTATATCGTTAACGGCATTACATATTTTATTTGCACGGGAGCACAATCGTATTGCCGATATTTTGAGCGGTTTGAATCCGAGATGGTCGGACGATGTGATTTTCTTTGAAACAAAGCGAATCGTTGAAGCCGAAATTCAACATATTGTCTACAATGAGTGGCTACCCAAAGTGGTTGGTACCGAAACAATGCAACGATTTGGCTTGAGCATACGTGAGACGGGATATTCGGATGATTACAACCCGGATGTTAATGCATGCATTACCAGTGAATTTTCAACGGCTGCACAACGTTTTGGCCATTCAACAGTCGACGGGCGATTTTTGTACGTATTTCCGTTTAATTTTCATGCAGTCCAAACCATCCGCACTAGATGTTGTGCTGAAATAATCTTCTCTCACTCATTTTCCTCATCAAAAATTCTACTTTTCTCCCACTTTCAGCGTTCATAAAGGCAACGGTGAAGATGAAGTAATTGAAATTCCGGATGTTTTCTTCAACACAAACAGATTGCGACAACGCAATTTCTACGATGAAATTCTGTTAACACTCACACGTCAGCCGATGCAACAAGTTGATTCGGCTCTTACGCAGGGGGTGAGTTGGCCTTCTTGTTCAATCATTTACATTTCTTCTTTATCGCTATTTAAAAAAAAACCATATTTTCCATCATTTTACAGTTGAGTAAATTCCTATTCCGAGGATCAAATCCATTTGGATTAGATTTGGCATCGATAAATATATTACGTGGTCGGGATCACGGTATTCGTCCATACAATGATTACGTTGAAGTGACTGGCCATAGCAAAGTGTTGAGTTTCGATGAATTCGGCCCTGGAGTAAGTTAAAAAAAAAAATTTCGTGCCTCTCAAAATTCTAGTTTCCAATTTGTCTATCTTGAAAGGTTGCTGAAAAATTGGCGTCTGTCTACCAAAGTCCGGATGACATAGATTTGTGGATTGGCGGTTTAATCGAAGCGGCTCGCGGTGATGGACTCGTCGGTCCGACATTCGGTGACATTATTGCCGATCAATTCTCCAAGTTCCGTCAGGGTGACCGCTATTTCTATGAACATTCGCCGATGATAAATCCGGGCGCATTTACACCTGATCAGTTGAAAGAAATCAAAAAGACTTCAGTCGCTCGTTTGATCTGTGATAATTCGGATGGAATTCAAGCACAATCGCCGAAAGCGTTTATCCGGCCCGAAATTCCAGGGTACGTATTTATCGTGTCACTTACTGTATCCGTTTCTATTTGCAACAAACATTATACCTTTCATCATTCACACTAACAATGGTATTTTTGATTTCAGTAATGGTCCGATTCCATGTGGATCCTTACCAGCCGGTAATTTCCTACCCTGGCAAGTGTAAATCAGATAAATTATTCCCAAGTTCCTCGTAATTCACGATGTTGAACGGATTACCTCTTTTAAAATGAATTCATTAATAAGCGTTTGCAACGTTTCCCACTTTTACTTCCTTCCTTTTTGTTTGCCGAGTTATGAAGATATGAATTTTCATAAAGCTATTTTCTCATGTACATGAGTCTAATTTATTTTTGTTGAAATATGGAAGAAACGAAAAAAAAAATTGTTGTATGATGATGGAAACACAAGTGTAAAGTGTTGAATTATCTCCAAGAGATGCCATGTAAAAAATGTATACAGCCGGCAACGAATAAAGGGCAAAAGTCATATATGAGCCAAACCTTTCGTCATTATTTTATTATACATTTTTTGTTGTTGTTGTTGCTTTTTATTCCTTCTTTGAAATGATGTGTGTGTGTGTGTATGTGATGCTGCACGTTTCCTTATTTCGTCGTTTAGCATAGTTTTCATGATTATTTGATGCCTACTCGCGAAAATTTCGGTTCGACCGGAAATTCGCTGTAGGGGGTGAAAATGGCAAGAAAAAAGAAGAAGAAATAAATTCGTTCATGTCTGCGCTCACTGGAGATTGTCGGGGGATGGGTTTGGATTTCATACTGAATGGAATTATCTGCTTTCCATTGATCCGATTCACGTGACGACGGCATCAGCAGCAGTATCAGCAGCAAATAAGATATTGAGACGTTCTAAACGAAATTAACTGTTACATTTTTGGCAATCGGATGAGATGTCGATTTAGGTTGTCAGGTTCAAATTCGGTCGCGGTCTCAATCTACGTGTGTATGTCCTTGGCTTTCAATGCCAAACATCATCAACAGATAAGTAAGAAAATCGGTAACAGCAACAGCAACATCAACCACAGTCAGCAGAGCCATCGATTCGCGACGATGCGCATAAATTTTGACAATAACATGAAGCATTCAGCATCCGTGATTGATGTGGCATGTTCATTAAATTAATGGCAATCCGTAACAAGCGATTACATAATTATTGGAGTTTGTTAGCCAGCAAATCATATTCATAAGAATTTTACGCAAAACTTTTTACATATCCATTCGGAAATATTGAATGTCATGTTAAAATGTGTCTGTGTGATTTCGCAATAACTTGAGATGCCGTCGTCGCCATCAGTAGAAAACAATTTGATAATTATATGTTCTAATTTTAAGAGTTTTTTGCCGAACTCATGCCAAAACAGTGGTGGTGTATGCATAGCTTCATCTAATAATTGGATTTTAGCCGTGAAAAATAAAACACTCAACAATATAAAAATAAATCCACCTTTCGAAAGCAATTAAATGTTTTTTTTTTATCCGAAGCAATTAAATCCATGCGCATCTTATTCTTCTCCCGAAAATTTCCAAATTATTCTTTATTAACACTATGACTGTATTTGCAACACCTTGAATTTGCACCATATTCCTGTCCCTCGGGCATACAATGCCCGTAATGTATTTTGTATGAAAACTGGACTGTGAGAAGAGATAACGAATTGGTATCTTCAGCAAGTTACTTTACAACTTTGCTGAAGATAGAAGTCACTTATCTCTTGTCAGTTCTGTGAAAAATGGGATGGCGAATATTTGCGTTTTCGCGGTTTTCCACGTATTGCGCGTAACTGATAAGAGATACACCAAGTCGCTATCCTTTATCACAGTCCAGTTTCCATACAAAATACGCACATGTGTGAATAATAGTAATAATCAAAAATTGTCCGAATATAACTGACAAATGTTCTAGAATATTCTGATCTCTTCTAATACTCCGACTGTGTGTAATAAATATTTCTACCGAAAAAAAATGCAAAGAAATAAACAATATTTTGCTGTTAGCATTTTGATGTTTTCCATCATCGTGTCGTCTGTTTTGGTTCCACGAAAATTCGTAGGTTAAACCAATTGTTGATTTGTTACTCTAAATGACTGTTGAACTGATGGACTAGCCGCATTCCAAGAAAATGTACCCAATTTTATGTTTGCTACATGGTGGGATGGCTATTGGCGCGCGAATTTTTTGCACAGAAACACAGACAACAAAGGCCAACAAATTACGTATTATGGTTTGTGTGGTGTTGTAAACACGGTGTGTTTGTTCTCTCTCTCTCTCTCTCTCTCTCTCTCTCTCTCGATATAATTGACATAAATGAATTGTTAAAAACATGCTGAATGTCAAAAAACGGTGGAAAAAAAGATCAAAGATTTCCGCATCGTCAATCACAATTATCCTCATTAGTGGAAAAGACTTTTATCTATTGGAGAACATTCGGGAAAATATCGAAATACATAATTCATTGTGAAAAGAGAAACAGATACAACATATATACGACAGAGCCAACTCCTGTCGCATTACGATGGAAACCTCGTTAAATGTTGGTTTGATTGCTTTACAGAATCATTCATGTGGTATGTGTGGTGTGGTGTGACGTTTGCCATTTCAGTCGGTTGTGTTTAAATATGTGTGTGTCTAATGCATCGAATGCTTGTGAGCAATTTCCACAAGTCGAATGTTAAATTCATTTCAAATTTGAATAAATGCCACGGGTTTTCACTTGTAAAGAAAAATGAAAAAGAGAAAGAAAGAAAAGCGGTGACAAGAGAACGAGGACAGAGCAAAAAAAGAAGTGTTGCTCTACAACCGATTCTTTGTTTTGCCGCTTGACACGTGCTCTTACACTTATTTCTCGATTCGGTCATTGATGGCTGGAAAATTGTTACACAGTAGCAGAAATAGGTGTTATCGTATGGTGATAGAAATATGTAGAAATGCAAAAAAAACGCACACACATACAAAATGGAAACAGTTGTTGGAAAAATCTACTTAAAATGAATGAATTCATTTGTGTCGTTACAAAAAAAAACTGTTCCAATAAATTGACTCGTACACGAATGTACTCATGTTATTCATTTTCTGCATGTTTTTGTTTTCTTGTACTGTTGATGACCCGAATAGGATCACTATCCAAAGAGAATAAAAGCTTTTCTGTGCATTCGACTAAAAAATCCAATTTGGTTCACTTGAATTACGCATAATCGGTTTGCGTTGAGTGTATATCGCGCCTAAGGCATTAGTCCTTTTCTTTCGGATTGAATAGAAAACATGAATATCGAAATTTTGAGATATGATCGCAATATCGCCAACGAGAACCCCTTTTCAACCCTCGCTCCCCTTTCTATCTTTCCCATTCGCTTCATGTTTGCTGACATTTGGCTGAACTTTGTGATTTTCTTAACGCGACCAATTCGAAATTCTGACGCAATATTGATGGGCGTTTCGAATGCACATAGTATAGCTTTTGTATTAAAGGCGAATGGCGTGGGTCGGATTTCATTCAATCAATTCAAAAAAAAAAATCATGTTTTACTTATTACATTCGAAAAATACTTGCTCTCATCAGAGCGGCGGTATCCTATTCGCGCTGAAGTAATCTTGTTTAGTAATGTATATATACAAACAAACGAAAAAAAAACAAAAAAAAACCAAAACCAACACAGACTGTGCCGTTTTCTGAAAATGGCATATCTATTCTTGTAATAAGAAGCTACGAGAATAAACGTGTATATTGAATCGTTTTGAAAGATGAGAAAAAAATGAAATTTGTAACGAGCATATAGTTGACATCGTGCAATTCCATTTAACACTTCCATACGTTTTTACACGAGTAGCAGCAACATCAACGGCATCGGTCAGCGGTCAGTGTAGCGACAATTGTAGGAGAATTTGGTGGCCTTTTCAATTAGTGCCGATCAACACCAAACAACATGCAACACTGTCGACAAATCATACGTTCCAAAATGATATGATTAAATCAGGATAAACACACCTTTCTGAAGAAATACTACGAAATTTGGCGTTACTAATAACATATTTATTGTCTTAAATTTGTTTTTCGATGTGAAAAAAAAATTAATTTCAAATGATATTAAAGCTAAAATCTGACTACTGATTTGTTAAATCACTTCGCATTTCCCCTGCTTCTCGTGGCGTAGGTGCGAAATGTGTCTGTTTGTACGCGTGTATCGTTAAGACTAGCGGTCAATGTTAATATCAATTTGTCTCAAGATGTGTTGTTATTATTTTCGTTCAACTTAATTATTTGATGATATTTCAATTAGATTTGATTGAGAATTACGAAATCATCGCTCTTTCTCATTTTTTCCCTCAACCATGGGGCGCCCTGTGTCCATGCACACGCTTTGCCATTTATAGAGATAAAAAGAAAATGACCACCTAATCCAATATATGATGATCTTAACTAAGCGATGCGTAGGCATTTCATTTTCGATGATTCCTTCCGATTGAGTGGTGTATCGAAGAGTATTGGCAGCGCGTGGCAATATATAAATGTATATGAGCGAACAAACATAAGTTCAAACATTATTGTTTTTCCAAGTTTTATTCTCGTTCGGAAGTGAGAGACGATACGAAAATCGGACCAAAAACGAACGCATTACAAATTAAAGCGAAAAATTATTCCGTTGTCTGTAGAATTATAGGTATTAATTTTTGTATAAAAATAGCCATGGGCTTTTTTGCCAATTATTATCCCTTAATTGCGATTCTGATTGGTTTACTGTTGTTTTTCTTTTATTTAACTGTCTCTTGCAGATAGAAATACACAATGCAGTGCACACAACAAGTGAATTCAATGAATTACTGTATCCCATGAACAATGACAAGCAATTAAAAATGATTGAATTAGTTAATAAAACGCCAATTACACTACACACGACTGAAGAGCGTGACTGAGAGAGAAAATGAGGAGCGTGCCAGTATTTGAGTTTCCATGTTATCATACCGAAATAGCGTCATCATAATAAGTCACCGCATCAAATCGATTCAATCTGACGACCGTGCGACAAAAAAATTATTTACTTAACAAATTTGTACCTGCTCAAATTAGCTAAACCAGAGTTGAGTTGTATTGGGCTATGATTCTCAATGCTAATATAGAGAAAGAGGAGGAGAAAAAGAGAGGGAGAAGCACAATGGAGGAAAATAAAAAAAAGAAAGAAAGAAACGTATCTCTCGTATGTCCATCAGATATCATTGGAATTTTATTGGTGTAATAATTTCTGTTCTTTTTTTGTCTCAGGTATTCCATCAGAGGGGCTGATTATTATTACAAATTTTGATCTGTTTCAATTCGATCCGTCGTTGCCATTTGATTCGATGCCGTTCGAATCAATCCAACAAAATGCCGTCCATACACACAATCCATAATCCAAGTCATATGGCAAGCAACAACACCCGCTGCTCCGGCAAACAGATTCAGAGAGGTTGCTTGCTTCGCTCAATCGTGTTTATTAAGCCGACAACAAGCATTTCATTTTTATATATATTGCCAAAAGCACATCCATATAACCGCGCACTCCAGCACTCACAACATTCTTTTCAGTCTCTACACTCGCTTCGGTGGTCGTTGCGTGGATGCTTTTTGTGCTTTCGTTTAGTTTTGATTTACACGCCGATGCGATCGTTTCAACGATTACGTCTTTCTCGCCTTTGAAACTGTGAACACACTAGTTGCACACAAACCACCAACGACAACAACAGAAAAATAAATAAATTAATAATAAACGAAAGAGTATATGGTAAAATTTCGTTGTGAAGTGCCAATGGAAGAAAATACTGTGAAAACCGAAAAAAAGAACAAAAGATAAAAAAACAATTTACAGGCTGCCTAGACGAAGCGTCTCACCAATTAAACCTGTGGTTTAACCTTTAGCTTTATCGCCGAAAATTTGTGAATGGAATTTCAAGCAAAAAATAAGAGTACTTGGTTCATTATCCTATGGCAGGGAGGAAAAAAATTGCATAAAAAGCCCGTTTCAATGAAACAGACATTTTTGATCACACAGTCAACGATAAACCGTTCACTACGTCAATTGCACAGCGAGTGTTGATGCGAAATTGGGAATTCCAATCCACAAACTTTACGTTGAAAAAAAAAATCAAAAGATATTTTATGGGTTCCATAACAAAAATGTATACGATTAATTACTACGAAAAAAGTGAAAATGTTTGAATATTGTTTGATTTACACGTTAAACGAATTATCCAAGACCAACTGTTTAAAACACGAAGCCAAACATATTTTCGGCTTGTTTGTGTATGACATAATTCATTTGTAACGATTCTTTGTTTGTGTTTTGTTTTGTCCGTTAGAATTCAAATTCGGTAATGATTCACAGATAAACCAGTGCCAAAACAAAAACAGAATGTAAACAATCATGTAAGAAAAACGGCGCTTCCGTTCGATTGAAAATTCAATGTTTTCCAAGAAATCGCGCAGATGATTTCGAACAATGGATCGATTGAGATATTTTGTAAGCTGTCGTCATACATACGAGACAAATGATAACGTCACGAAATTGAGCAGATAAAAAAAAATTATGAATAAAATATACACATCAAACTGGTTTCTGCCAAATGTTCAATACTGAATTAATTTACACGCTTGCGCGATAAATGTGTTTTTTAGCGCCGACCAAATGAAGAATTCAAATGAATTGCATCAAAATGTGCCTAGTCAGTGGCTTCATAATTTATAAGCTTTGCTAGTGATCTTCAGTTTGCGTTTCGACACTGTCCACATTCTCGTCGTTGCGGTCATAATAGTAGTGTCGATCACTGTATTTGGGCAATAATTCTGAACATTATTGCTCTCAGTCGAGAACACTCAATAGAGGATATGAGGATGGCAAAGAAATTTGGTGTCATTTGGATGTGTTAATTAAATATTGTGAATTTCAAGTTCATTTGCGTTGCTTTTGGCTGCTGATGCGGAATTGTTTTAACACAGATCAGTCGTAGTAATTCATGGTAGAAATACCAAGAACTTGGATAATAGCACAATTATTTATTGTTTATGATCGAAGGTGCAATAACACACTGAAAAACGCATTGTATACATTTGTGTTCTTTTGTTTTTATTTTGCACAAAAAAATAACGGCGCTAGCTCACATCAATGAAATGATTGCTGAGAACTTAAGTTTCAACTTGAAACTTTCAAGGATGCGTAACAATCGAATCCTTCCCCTCTTTAAAGCACTGGCTATTTATTTTCAAATTAATAAAACACTTCAAAGGATTCATTTCGGTGAAATTGTAGAGTATCTGATGTCAAACAGGTGTCCGTAGTTTGGTATATGTGGGTATGAAGTGTGGCATTTGTATAGGATACCATGAGCGTGTCAACTTGACTTATTTTTGCTTGGAAAATTCCTTAAAATGTTCTCCGTACAGCACACGCTGTTTGCATGAACGATTTTCAAATTCATTAGAATGCTAACGAGAAGTCATACTAGTTGATACTGTGGCCCTTGGCGCGAATCAAACATCGTAAACATTGAATATAAACAACATGCTTGAAAATATCTTTCCACAGCGTGTCTAGATCGTGATGTAATGTGCAAATCGCCTCACTTGAATTGTATACACACACACACATTTTACACAGTCATCATTTCTTGCTCTCTCACTCTCTTTCTCTCTCTCTCTCTCTCTCTCTCTCTCTCTCTCTCAGTCACTCAAAAAAGTGTTTATTGAACTGTCAACAATAATTTAATTTCACAACGTGTAAAAAACAACAATAACAATAACAACAACAAGAGCAACACAGAACTGTCGAGCACAGGTACATTTACTCTCTAAGATGGAAGTAATATATCATGACGGATGTTCAATGTAAAATTCATAGTGACAGTGGCATTTTAAAAAGGAATTCCTGTTAAACAATTTCTATAAATTTGATATCGTTACCCGCGTGTTGAATCTAACGGTGATAAAATTCAATTGAATTCAAATAGAATAGAAAAAAGCGAAGAAAAATAGTACAAAGCGTGCAGTGCACTCTCCACTTTTTAATGGACCATTTGGTGCTGTGTTTAAAAATCACTGAGTTTGAGTGAACGTTTTTTAATGAATGAACTGCTGCTACACAATGAAATGATGTGCATTAAAGGACAATGCCCAACGATAAGCAACGCCAAACCGTTTGGATGCTATGCACCAAATAACAAGAAATAACATGAAATGCTGCAAACAACACACTGATTCACTGACAAAATTCACCGTCAAATTAACTGGAGCCAACCCAGCCAAGAAGAAGAAAGAAAGAAATAACAAACAAGAAGCAAATCGGTGGTTCGGGACATTTCAATTCATCGAAGTGAGAAATTTAGTGAAAGAAGAAGAAGAAAACACACACAAAACGATTCGCACAAGAAAACCGACTCACATACACACATAGATAAATAAAAACATACACACACAGAGTGTGGATGCATTCAAAATGGGAAAATCTGACACAAAGCGTTATTTACACATGAGCTACAAACGAATTATCACTTACATGTGTTACACAAGTTTAATTATTGGATGGCAACGATTTAATTGCATTAGTTTGCTTGGCGTGATGTCAATGGAGTTCTTAAATGGAAATAACGATTTAACAACGGCTGAAGAAGCGGTAAATTTGTCATTGACATCAATGAAATCGGTTGAAAATGAGGCATTGGATCGCTTTCCAAGTGTATTATCGGAAGAATCGATATTGGACTCGTCGAAATTGGATTTTGGAACACCGAATGCTGTTGATAATTCACCGATTCGCGGATGGGAATGCTATTGTTGGAACACAACAACGGGTTATGTCTATGGCGAGGTAAAATTCCACTTCATTTTATTTGAACAAGGAATTACAAATTTCAAAAGCAAATGTTTCCGTTCGACAATTCATCACGTCGGAATTCAATTTTCTTTTTAAATGGTTTTGCCATTGTTTGCATTAATTCCGTGAAATCCCACTGATTTGATGATTAATTGGGCGCACTGACTGATTATGAAACTCCTTGACAGCGACAATGGAACATCTTTCAGATGTTTGTATGATTACCATTTTTTTTTGTCGTTTGTTGCGAGCCGCTTAGCATTGTCAAGCATGTTTCCAATATGATCCGATTCAGGTGAAACAAATGACTGCACGTGACCCACCGTGAACGCGTTAATTATTAATAATACTCTAGTTTTTTGTTTGTGTGTTATCTTCAACAATTCAGACTGAAATTATTTATTCTCTTATTATTCATATATGAATATTGGTTGTGTGAAACAAATTGTTTCGAGTTGCTAATTGAATAAGTCAAAACGAAAAACTTGTTCACATTATATGGAATAATGGAATACAAAGTATCACTGTTTATCTTCTTCTCCCTTCTTTTCGGTCTCTCTCTCTCTCTTGCGGGTCGTACTTTATCATCGATATTAATTGCATGCAGGGTGAATTGGAATGTCGATGTAAAGGATTGGCGTTGGTTCGTGTGCCACAACGTTTGCCCGTGAATATGCAACGTTTATCGATTTCAGCGGCCGGCATACCAATGCTACGCTACACCGGTCTCAAAAAGTATGGATCTTCATTGCAAGACATGTAAGTGTTTTGGACCCATGCGGTGAGTGACAAAGTATGCGAATTCTTTTGTTTTTTGCATTTTGTTGTTGCCACGTGTAACACAGTATATCTTTACATCGTAATTATTTGTTTACACAATAACTACTACCACAATCACAAATAAACAGCACGCGATGTGAAATTAAGTGTAGAAGAAGAAGAAGAAGAAGACGAATTTGAAAATAAAATTGGCACATAGAAACATCACACATTTTATTTCATTGCAGAATGTTCACTGATTTGATGGAGTTCGAATCCATCCAACCGGGTGCTTTTTCCAAATTGGCTTGTTTAAGAACCATGTATGTATGTCTGTGATTTCATCTCTCTCTCCCTCTTCCACAATAAAAAAAAACACCGAATTTTATTTATTAGAAAAATTCGTTGGCTGATCTCGCGCACATTTGCGATTTCAAGCAAAATCATCTATATTAACACTCCCCACCTTAAACATTCCCACATGAAAACAAAAGAAATTGAAAAGAACGAAGTGGAACTTCCACTCATATACACGCACACAAAGTCAATTTCGATTTTCTTTTGTGTCCCAAAAATTTCGTATCGCGATTAATCTTTATTTCTGTCTCTCCTTCTCCCTTATCTACTTTTTCGCTTGACACGTTTAGCTACATTTCGAATTGTAGAAAGCTTATGTATTTGTCCGCCAATGTCTTCGAGGGAATCACGCCGACATTTAAATCGCTGTAAGCTGCCAATAAATGAGATCAAAATTTTCAACAAATTTCTGTCTATGCAATCAAAATTCGATGTTTTTTTCTGTCTTTCATTTCCAGCCGAATTATTAACTGTGCACTTAAACGGATTCCTGATATGAGCTATCTATCAACAGGGACTATATTTAATATGGTGTGAGTTTACGTAAGGAGTTTATTTGTTTGTCGTTTTTTCCCGTTTTTTTTTCATTAAATCCATCCAACGAACATCCAGGAAAGAAAACGGCAAGATCGCATTAAAACAAAACACAAACGTTCGTGTGGCGGCTGTTGAACGTCAAAGTCATTTGAGGCGACGCGAGCGCCCCCCAATTTCAAAGGGCACATCAATGTAATTTAACATTTCAAATCGGAACTACACAGCGCGCCAATTCGAAATATAGGAAAATATAGTGTCAACAGCCGCACCATGCAAACGTTGCTTATCTGGATGTCAAGTACTTGAGTGTATTAGGAGGTTTTTTTTCCGTCTCTGTTCTGTTGAATGTTTACCAAAATTGTCTCGAATTTATTCAATTGAAAGTGAAATTAATTCCGCATATTTTCAGAGATTTCGAAGGCAATCAAATCGATGAGATTTATCCGAAATCTGTGAAAATTCGGACCGAACAATTGTAAGAAGCACACGTAAATATGTTTTTTGTTGCTGTTGTTGCTATCGTTGTCTGTGATTTGTGATGACTGATTTTGACATTTCAGCATTCTAAATAACAATGATCTCACTTATATTCATGATTCGGCATTCTTTGGGTCGGAAATAGCTAAACTGTAAGTAATGGAAATTAAGTGCAAAGGCCGTGGGTGGTGTTCACAGAGAGATGAAACTCACACAACCACTTTTTTTCTCTTGTTTGTACGGTTGAATATACATAACTGTGTTTTTTTTATTGCTATCGAAAATTTAGATATAAAAATATATCAAGAGAAAAAAATCAGATGCTTGAGTTCACATTTCACATTTTTCAGATCGTTCAAAGCCAATAAAAAGCTAAGAAATATTCATCAAAACGGTTTTGCTGGCATCCTCAATGTGATGGAATTGTATGTCGCTTTTTTTATCCACATATTCTTCTTTTTTTTGTTCTATCAATTTCGTTGAAATGTTTGGCATTTTTTATGTCGCTCTAAATATAAACGAGACTAATTGAATGATGAAATTTATCAGAGATTTATCAAACACGTCGATCGAATCGATGCCGCACAATGGTTTGGAAAAGCTTGAAGTGTTGCGAATTCAAAATACCCACTCTCTGAAAACCATCCCATCAGTGTATGCATTCCAAGTAAGTGTGGTCATGGTCGTCTGAAAGAAAAAAATCGAACAGCGACCGACTTTTCTTTCACTTTCTTTTGAGCGAAGAAAAAAAGAATCGTGTTTCACAGAAATTTCTTCGAAGCAAACGAAAGTCAGTGCTGCAATTTTCATGGAACATTTATTTGATTTCAGTTTCAATAATTTTTTTCCCTTTTCGTTCTCTCTTCTCTGTGTTGCATTTTTTTTCGGCAGAATTTGCGATATGCTTGGCTTACACATCCGTTCCACTGTTGTGCTTTCAAATTTCCCCAGAGACATGATCCGCAGCGCCATGCTCAGCGAGAGAAATATTTGGCTGAATTGCATAAAAAATGCATGAACAACGAACTGATGATGGATACTAAAGTAAAACACGATGGAAACTTTGTAAGTTCATCAACTCTACACACACACACACACACACACACACACGCACATCTCCCGCCGCCTTCCGTCACCAAAATGTTTTCGATCTCCGTCAATTGAACTCGTTCTTTCGATTCAATGTGAATCAATCGATCCATGCAAAAGCTGGTGTCAAATGTGATTGTTCATAATTATGCGAGCGTCGAACAAAAGAAGAACAATTTCGAAAAAAAAACACGAGAAAAACAGAAAAACTTGTATAAATGGCGCATCATGAGTCATGTGCCGCAAAATGATGATGATACTGTTGCGCTTAAGCACTCTCTTCCCCCTTCCCCCAATAAGCATACTTTTCGCCGATATGTTGGCATAGACAATGTTTACAATAAACTTGTCTAGTTTGCACAGATGGCCTCTGCATGAATTGCTTTCGATTGATTTCAATGGTAGCTTTAACTTGAGTGTGTGTGAGAAATAGAGAGAGGAAAAAAGAGAACAAATCAAAAGTTTTCTTTTGCAGGCAAATCTCGAATCAATTGAAACTTTTCGACAACTCAACGGATCCACCGATGTCATTGACGAAACCAACGCCACCAACAAATTACTGTACAAAAGAGCCGCGAACGATCCGGGAGAAAGTTTCTATAAGTATGCCACCAAACATTATATGATTCTGTTCAAATATTGTCTCTATCTCTTTACCTCTCTCTTTGCCATATTCCTTCTGATTTGACCTCTGTTTTTGGCGTAGTCACTTCGAAGACAGCGTTATTGGTTCGTTTACTGAGAACTCATCGTTAGAATACAGCATATCATCATCGGATAGTAATGCAATAACCGGAGCACCGGTGAGCTATCAAGATAATAGCGATGTTTCGAATAATTTTCTAGCGAATAACATCGATTTCGGGGAGTTTATGGATTCAACCGCCGACGTTGATCCAGACAAAGTAAAGCATGCTGTTTGTGGAAAGCTAACGATCAAGTATGTATCGCCCACACTCGTGTTCAAACAACTTATTTAGAGCTTTTAAGATAAAAATCCGATTCCTTTTTAATTCCATTTCATTCTCAATTAGAAAAATAGATATCAAGTGCTTTCCCGTGCCGGATGCTCTGAATCCGTGTGAAGGTTAGCTTCATTTTTCGTGGTACATTTGTTTGATTTCAGTTTGAAAATGCTTTTCGTTCTTTTTTTTTTTTTGCTTTATTTTTGTCTGTGTGAAGATGTGATGGGATCACAGTGGTTGCGTACATCCGTTTGGATTGTTGTATTGTTGGCTGTCTTTGGGAATGTGGCGGTGCTGTTGGTGCTATTTTCAAATTGGTAAATTTTTGATTTTTTCATCGTTCCGTTTCCATGAGAAATCATCGTTGCGCACGGGCGCGTCAATTGCGTCAAACGTGTTTTATTTTTTGTGTTTGTTCAATTAAACATTTCGAGGAAATGATAATAAATTAATTTGAGAATTTTGTGTTTTTCGATGTGTTAAGGAATGAAGTGACGGTGCCGAAATTTCTAATAAGTCATCTTGCGTTTGCCGATTTGTGTCTGGGTCTTTATCTGCTACTTATCGCATCGATTGACATCCATTCGATGGGGGAGTACTTTAACTTTGCTTACGACTGGCAATATGGTATCAAAATACGATTAATCACCATCCGTTTTTTTTTCTCTGTTGTTGTTGTTAATTCCTTGGGTCGAACGGTCGCACAGTGCCGCAAGCATTTTTGCTACCATTAATTTACAAATGACTGAGCGTGTATCCAACGATGCGATTGTGTAAAAATTAAGACAGATTTACGTCAAAAGTGATTCGCTCGAATGTGTAACACTTGCTTTTGCTGGCACAATGTAACACTTGTTTTTGGATTTTATTCCAATCAAAGTGTCCGCACAACCCCAATTTTCCGAGCGCTTAATTAAATTATACGGCTCGACCGATGGCCGATGCTCGTGTCTTTGTTTCACATCTATATATTTTTTCGACGGACGTAATACGCTTTCCGCACACTGGGCATTGTTATTTGATTTGGGAATTTCAATTCAAATATAATGAACATGGTTCAACGCTATGCTATCGCCTATGCGACCCAAACCAAATCGCCTTACATGTGAAAGTCTCAGCACAAAAGGGAAGCACTATACTTATATGTTGAGGTGTTCTGAACAAAATTCAAAACGACGCAAAGTTTTTCATTCGTACGGAAACTTTTTTACAGGAACAAGAAAGAAAAGGCTCATAACTGTACGGAAAAAAAAACATCTAAAGAAACTTGTCGAAAGTTAAATAATCAATCAAACGATCCATCAAATTCTGTGCGTATATTACCCTTAAAAAATTATATTGAAAACGGACAATTTGTCTATGATATACCAAAATCGGGGATAAAATCGATGTAAGTTTCAATTTGTTGAGTAGTTCATTGGTTTCGGTGCGACGTTCGATCTGAGGATGTCGGGAATATTTTGTTAAGCCTTTAACGATAATTAGATTTATTCGAAGATAAATGCGCTGACTGTTTCTCGTTTGGTGTCGTATCGAATAAATCAATCAATCAATCACGCTGTTTGTTTATTTTGCAGGCATTGGATGCAAGGTGGCGGGATTTCTTACAGTGTTTGCGACGCATTTATCCGTTTTCACATTGACCTTAATAACCATTGAGCGCTGGTATGCAATAACACATGCCATTTATCTAAATAAAAGAATTAAAATAAGAGCCGCCTCATGCATTATGGTCTGCGGTTGGATATATTCCATGGTGATGTCATCGCTTCCGCTGTTCGGCTTCAGTAACTATTCATCAACCAGGTATGAGCAAACAACGTCGAAAATATTGAACTTCTGTTTTTGGTTGGGTAGGAGGTGTGGTGTAGTATGGGGTATGCCAACAGTTTTTGGTCCATAAAAGCTTCTTTAATTCGCGTTTTTTTTTGTCGTAAAACAAATTGCCTGGCGTTTTAGTGATATTTTTTGGTTGTTGATAAAATTCTGGCTTAATCGGATTTTCCAACATAGCAATAATAGGATTCTTTTCATGAAAACCAAACAATTACCGATTCTTTTTCTCATCTTAATAGAAATGAAATGCCACTTAATGAATTGAACCGAAAGATTCTGATTTCGTTTTTTTTCTCGACCTAACTATTGCATCAAAGAATCGATAGCTTTGAATGCGCAAATTCATATTTCGTTCGGTTACCCCTATGTTGTTGTGTTGTTTACATCAAGAGTTGAGTTTAACCTGTTGAGTAGAACCAGTTTGATGCAACCATTAATTATGAAAAACCACAGAGACAGTCCCTATTTCATGCCATTAAATGTTGTGTATGTTGGAATGTGTTCAATTCCGTTCCGTTCCGTTCACTTTATTTGATAGACACTGTATTTGCTTTAAGTTATTTAATAATTAAATTATTCGATCTATTTTCTGTCACCATCAATTTAGTATTTGTCTGCCGATGGAGGCACGGGATTCACTTGACATCGCCTATTTGGTGGCGATCATGGCAATAAATGGTTTGGCATTTTGTATAATCGCCATATGCTATGCACGTATGTACTTTTCATTGGACAAAGGCACACGGCATGCCGTAACACAGGTGTCAAGAGGTGAAATGACGGTTGCAAAAAAAATGGCATTGTTGGTGTTTACAAATTTTGCGTGTTGGGCACCGATCGCATTCTTTGGGCTAACTGCATTAGCCGGTCTACCCCTTATCGATGTTGCCAAATCCAAAATATTGCTCGTTTTCTTCTATCCGCTGAATTCGTGTGCGGATCCATATTTGTATGCGATTCTTACATCGCAATATCGACGTGATTTATTTGTACTGCTATCCAAGTAAACTATCGTTTCGTCATTTCGATCAATTTCATCTGCGTCTGATTGTAGTTAACTGTATAAATTTATTCTATTTTCAGATATGGTCTGTTTCAGAAAACGGCACAACAGTACAAAATGAACTATTCAATACCAACGACACATCAGACGTGTCCGATTCCGTTGCTCGATCGGAGGCGCTCATCATCGCAGCCAGACCCGAACGGAGGCAAAAAACTAAAGGATGAAACCAATCGAAAGGAGGACTTTGTATGATATTAGGCTCCATATGATATGGAGCCTTTAAGTCACACAAACACACACACACACACACACATTTCGCACGAATCTAACTAATTTAAATCTTATACATCTGATGAATTATTATCTGTATTGATTGGATTACCTAACCTAATTTGGATTTAAGTATTCTAAGCGACCAAAAAAAAAACAGAGACACAACATAAATAAATCAATTAATATATCAAAAGTGTTAGACGACTGTGTCAGACTATTATTCTCTCTTTGCTGATCTCTTTACAATATCATGCACACTAAGAATGGATTTTCTGATTGAACAGAATTGAAGATGTGTGCAATCTAAATTTATATTGCGACAGAACCCTTTCAAGTGAAAGCAATAATACATGTTTGGAGCACGCAGCGAAGGACATGATGATATCGTGCTCGATACAATTGAATGTACTGCTTCTGGATTTATAATGTAGGTTTCTATTAGAAAAGCATGACAACAGCAACAGTAGCGTCAGCAACAACAACAATACGTACTAACTCCCAGTGTGATATATTGATTTACACGGATTTTATTCGACGTTTTACTACATGTATTGAAACATGTTCGATTTGAACATTCATTCAATCGATTGTGCTTTAAATTCATGTAACGATTATTGCAAACGAAAGTGAAAACATCCGCCGGATGACACATACCCACACCGTTTGTATGCGAGTTGAATCGCATTGAAAATTGCAAGTGATTTGATTTCACATGCAAAGGCTGGATGGATGGCTGTCTCAAACACTTTCATGCGACTCATGTGGCAACATCCCTACACGGGTAACAATGCTAAATTTCTCAACAGTATAAGTCATCTTGCTCGAAATAATGAATAAAATGAATAGGAATACACGTGTGATGTGTCTCACATTCGAGAACATCAACTGCCGACGATTTTGTATCGTCAAGGGGAAAAGGTCTTTTATTTCTTCTATAAAGCATAAACACTTGAGCCGCCAAATGTTGAGTTCTGCAAAAGGAAAGAAAAGGAAAAACTCTTCACGTCAGGGATTGAGAATGCAGCACATTTCCATATTCAAACGCGTACATAGAAACGGCAAGATTGTATCACATTTTATAATTAAATACACACATTTCCATAAATTAAAGAGTAAGCCCCTGGGTTTTTTGTCTTATTGCATCGCAAGCGAGCGAATAATCTGTCTCAATTGATTGGTGTGTTTTTCGTTGAGAAATCGTACACATTGCGATAACTTTGTTACGATATAACATTTTTAAGCGGTTTGCCTCCTATACATCTGATTATATCAATAAGATGAAAACCGGTAATTGACCGCAAAAATTAGTCAAACGTTACTCTGTTCGGCTTGATGACTTTAATGAAAAATATTCAGACATATTGAAATAGACTTATAACGAAGAATATTATCGTCTTCGTTGCATAGAAGCGGTAATAAAAATAGACGAATTTTACACAAATCCGGAAAGTAACGTGGACAGAGTGTCTGCCAACGTAAGCTGGTTCAAATTATGGCCTCAACGAAACGAAGGAAGGACATAAAATAAATAAGTTACAGTACTTTCATGGGCCTAAATAGATCATGAAAAACGCGTGCGTTGGTTTTGGTGCATCAATTATCTCGGGATGGATGGTGTATAAGACGTAAGGACCGCCAGAAAACATATTGTAAAAAAGCAATGGAATGCCGTAAAAAAAGAAAGAAGAAGTGGAACAAAGAGCGGATTTTAATAACAATCAGATGATACAAGTTTCAATTTTCGATGAAAAAAAAGTTTATTGTTCGAATTTTAACCCCTTAATGAAAGAAATTGGGAGACTCTTGCAAATACACAATTCAATTAAAGCAAATAACAATATGGAAAAGAAGAACGGTCGAAATGACGTTTGAATTTTTCTTAGAATTGACTGTCTTTTATCGATCGATTTCATCTTAATTTTTTTTTCCGAGTCAAAAGTCTATTTTGGTTCCACATTGAATTTTCTTTCACAATCATTCGTAAAAAATGAGGAGTGTTATCTCTTGAATAAAATTTATTTTTCCTGAAAAACGTATCATTTCCACTCAGACAGAAGAAGTACTTTGTTTGTGACATAAAAGAGGTTTTTCATGCAATTTTTTCGCTGTCTTTTGAATTTATATCAAATCGTTTGAGATTTTTCTCGGTATATTAATTGCAATCGTCCATGCCGAATGAAGACCCAATTTATCAATTTGTGCTTTATCCGGAAATCGGATAGTCATTGCTTCATTTGATCCAGACCACTGAAAATAAATTTGAATGAAAATTAGTCGGACAGAGAAAGAAAAAACGAAAAATATGAAATTGAAACATACTTCAAGCTCGCCAGGAAAACCAAGCATTCGAACTTCAGCTACCTCAGATTGGCTACCAAGTGAGTAAAGACTTATTTCACCGTATTCATAAGGATACTTCAACACAGTCGCATACACAATCGTACGGTCTGCATCTGCTGATTTGCTTGTGTACCAAACATCCGGTGTTTTTGTGTCATTTTGATAAATCCACGGATGACTTTCATAAATCGCTTCGCCGTTTATCTTCAGCCAGCTTCCCATTTGGAGTAAACGTTCAACGAATATCGGCTGTATCAAGCCATTTTGTGTTGGGCCAACATTCACCAGGACATTTCCACCGGTACTTACGGTGACCACAATTTCTAATGATGAAATTACATTGGAATAATTTCTTTAAAACTATTTAAAATCACTATTACCTTTGATTAATTGTTCCTGGGTCATAAAATCTTCAAGTCGCGCATTCGCCCGATATCCCCAGCTAAATTTATCGATCGTGAAGGCATTTTCATATTTTTTCTTCTGCAGTGTGCCTAACAACAGATTCATTCATAAATATAACATGGATAGATTTGAGTGGCATGCTTGTAGAAGATACCTGGATTGTAGTGATCTGAGCATGTAATAAAATCACCGTGTTTACAAAGTGTCCCAATACCCCATCTAAATCAATAGAATTTGTGAAAAATGACAGGTAAATGAAATTCTCCGGGTACATAGTGGAGTTTTGAGATAACAAGGTAAATGAATTCACCATCAATCCTATTTTACCTATCATTTGTAACGATTGTGTCGCGCACTGGACTCTCATTGTACAACCTATTGGAATTGGAAAATGCGGCTCATACACGTGTTTGATGTACGGAAAATTTCTCCACCTTACCATGCAATGAAACTCGTTGCATTCCAGTAATCGTACTTTGCTTCCCAATCACCATCCGACCAAAGCACCTCTGGCTTATATGTATTTATAAGCTCCAACATTTCAGGGATTACCTAGACGAATGTATAGAATTATTCATTCAATAGACTATAAAACATTCGAAAAATTGAATATGACGACTCACGAAAAAAATCGACAAAATAGATAGCAGCTATTTGAATTGACAAGCTTGCATATATAAACTGAACTTTCAATTCGAAATTTTATCGCTAGCGCCATCTATTGAGATTTTCGACCGAATTCGTTGGAATGGTGTTGATACTCACTTTGTTCACAACAAACAGATTATCATTGAATGTCTTTTGTTTATCACTTAAATACATTGGATTGAACCACTCAAACAGACTATGGTAGAGACCGAATTTGAGTGATGTTTTATTTCGAATTGCAGTGGCAAGATCGGAAATGATATCACGATGCGGTCCAACGTCCACTGAATTCCAGCTGAATGAGTATTTCGATGGCCAAAGAGCGTATCCACTGAAAATAAATTCAAATGAGAATTAGATTTAAAAAAAATTAATCCAGAATTGACTGGAAAACAAAACGAAAGAATGAAATTGAAACATACTCGTGATGTTTGCTCGTCAAGACCACATATCTAAATCACACAAAAAAAGCAATAGAAATTAGTCATTTATCCCGATAAATTGGCTTGTATAAAGATTACTTGGCTCCACTTTGTTCAAATAGAGTCGCCCAATAGTTGGGATCAAAGTGTTCGGCAGTAAATTGTGGCGCAAACTCCTGGTAAGTAAAACCCGGTTTGAAGTTCTTTGTCATGTAGTCCACATAAGACGGAATGCGTTCACTACGCCAATTCGTCCAAAACCATTCAGATCCAAATGTTGGTACAGAGTAGACGCCCCAATGCAGAAAAATGCCAACTTTTGCCTGGTCATACCATTTCGGTAATGGTCGTGTATCTAGTGAATCCCATGTCGGTTGGTATTCCGTTCGACTAACTACCACTTGACTCACAACACAGTTGATCACAAATGCCGCCAAATAAGCAAAAAACCAAACCAGATTTTTTGTCATCGTAGTTTTTTTTTTTGCTTTCTTCTATTTCTCTCTTATTTTATCACTTGACAATGCTCAAATGTTGATCACACCGAACGCACCAGTTAACTGAACTATATATACAACAAGCAAATTGCCGAATGTGCAGTAGCTCATTGAAGTTTATACAAAATTGTTTATAGACAAAACCTTCATTATCTAATCAGTTCGAATGAAACAGCAAGTTTAATGGCTAAAGGCTACAGGGTGGTACAGTGTCTTACTCACTCTACACTATTTTCAACTGATTGTTGGAAATTTTTAAAAACATTCAGAAAATCGTATGTAAAATTTAAAAATCTCTGAGTATCAGCATTAAATTTGATTTTAAAAACCAAAAAAATTGTATGGTTTTTCCGTCAACAATTGTTCACCAGCTAAAGAATCAATTTTGATTAAAAGAGATTTGAATTTTGCCAACTTAACGTCTATTCCGATCAATGGTAATACGACTAACTCGAACCGAGCGATAATTCTAACTGAGAACCTATAACGAAGTGTGGTTCTATTTATTGAACATTTTCAGTGTCACCCTTTTTTGCAATGTCAATACAGATGCGATTTTAATCATAACCGGCGATAGTAGGCACGAGTGACGACAGCGCCCTAGTGCTTTGAAATAAGTCAAACTCGCCTCGACAATTCACTAAGAAACGATTTTTTTTTCAAATTGCCTCGATTTCATCCCCAAGTTAGCGCTAAACTTCGACATATAGCAAATCTTGATATCAATGACATTATATGATGCCAGCAATTCACTAAGCCTTTTTATAAAATCAGCCTCTCTGATCGTCTGTACAAACAGATAGAACACGTCAAACAAGAGAAATAAATTGGCACCTGGAGACTGGTTGGAGAATTAGAGAATCATGGACATAGTTTGCTGTAACAACCACGCGTCTGTGTTAGTTCGACCGTTAAAAGTAGGACACATTGCACTTAGTCCCCAGGTACTAAGTACTGTTTACTATTTTCATGATCAGAAAGGCTGTTATAAAATAAAATGAATTTATTTGCGGAAAAGTGAACTGTTTATTGAGTTTTTAAATTTATCGCATTGATAATCAAATATGTGAAAGAACATAGACTGACTGTTAATTCTATTGCCAAATTCTATTACAAAATAGCTGATATAAAATAAAAAAAACTTTTCCATACTCAATTTTCGTGCCGAAAATGAACACAAAACTTGTGGTATCAATTTAAAAAAAAAAATAATTAGAGAGATTTCAATTTGTCTATTTTGCATTCTTCTAAGTAATTTTTACATCGCCCCGAACTGTTTTTTTTAAATTTATTTCCCATGTTATGTGTTTGCTTTCGGCACGAGAATTGAGTTTGTTCATTCGATACAAAAAACAGAACATGTGTGACCTCTTTGCAGGCTAAACTCTAATACTGATAAAAATGCCATATATTCAGACAGTAATCGAAGTTGTCAGTTTTTATTTGGTTTTCACATTTGTTTAATATTCAAAACTCCCAGAAATGTTATAAATATGTCGAAATCATGCATCTCAGTTATCAATAGTAAAACTCAATGGTTGAAGAAAAAACGGTGTTTTTATGCAAGAATGCAAACAGAAACAATCATTTTGACTTGAATTTTGTTATTTTGTGATAACAACCAAATAATTTATAGAAACAGATGTCATCCAGAAAAATAACAAGAACAAGCAGAATAAACAAAGTTCTTCACTCTAGTTTTTTCTGCTAATAATCGCCCTCATTACACCTTTCCAACGCTTTAGGGAAAAAAATGAAACCACAGTATGTATCGAAAGCAGAGATTACCATGGGATATTTTTATTCATATCGCATAAAAATATCGCATAAAAATAACATTTTTTTTTTACGCGTTGCGTTCGGCGTTCAATGTTCAGAGTCCAAAAATATCTAATATTTTTCGCGCGTTGTGATCAACGAAACGCATAAATACACAATAGCGATTCTGCACACACAGAGTCACTGTTTTTTCGTTATACTCTTCACACTAACGATGCGCTGCGCGGAGCGTGCATGCACATGTTTCGCTCACTTCTTTCTTCGAACACTCTTCGTGTGTCGACACAATGTCTTTGTGTGTATCGCTTGTATCGTCGTTTGTAAACGACGTCAATGAGCTGCGCGATGCATGCATTTATATGTTTCGCTCTTTTCTCTCGATCGACACTCTTCGTACCCAGCTCATTGACGTCGTTTACAAACGACGGCACAAGCGATACACACACAGACATTGTGTTGACACACGAAGAGTGTTCAAAGATAGAAGTGAGCGAAACATGTGTATGTACGCTCCGCGCAGCTCATCGTAAGTGTGAAGAGTATAACGAAAAAACAGTGAGTCTCTGTGTGCAGAATCGCTATTGTGTATTTATGCGTTTCGCTGGACGCAACACGTGAAAAACATCTTTTATTTTTATGCGATATTTCTATTCCATATGAATAAAAATATCCCATAGTAATCTCTGATCGAAAGATAATTTAAAAATAGATATAGATTCAACTGAAGAAGAAGAAGAAGAAGAAGTTACACCCGTGTGTGTCTCCACTTGCATTATATTTGCGTTGGAATGCGTCTTAAGCACTTGTCCATGATACAAATCTGAAACGGCGATGTCATATAAAAGGTGGCACATATATTCTATGTAACGGCTTTACGTTTGAAATTTTCCACTTTATATAAGAACTAAAAGCCTAACCATTTGCAATAGATAGTTTTAGAAATAATTCTCATCAATTTATTTTCAGCTTTTTAAAGAAATGTTTCCAGTTACAAGTCACAAGCATTCGATTCAATCTTAGTCTAGTATTTAATTCTGCAGTGTCAGTGTAGAAAGTTCCGTTGCATTAAGAACGTTTCGGCAAATTAATTGCTATTGTCCATGCTGAATGCAGGCCCAATTTATCGATTTGTGCTTTATTGGGAAATTCAATGTACATTGACTCCTCTGAACCATACCACTGCAAAAATATATCCAAAGCAATACGATTAAATGTTATGTTTAAATAATAAAAGTAAAAACTTCCATAGGAATCATAAAATGAAAATACTTTAAGATTTTTTGGATATCCTAACATTCTCGCCTTGGTATTTTCATCGAATTTGCCGCCAAGCGAATAAAGATTTTTGCCGGCTGAATCATACGGATAGTCCAATACGATTGCATACACAGTTGTGCGGTCTGTTTGTTCTGATTTGCATGTGTACCAGACACCAGTTGTTTCTGTGTCATTTTGATAAATCCATGGACGACTTTCATAGATCGCCTCATCGTTTATATTAAGCCAGCTACCCATTTGCCGCAGGCGTTCAACGAAAATCGGTTGAATCAAACCATTTTGTGTTGGTCCAACATTCACTAGAATATTTCCACCTGTGCTCACAGTGATCACGATTTCTAAAATAGAATTTATTTCATTGTTTATTCATTTGGCAGTATTCTACGTCTCATTTCTTTATTTAAATAAACCGAAGAACCATTTGTTCAGCGCAAAATATCTACCTTTTATTAACTCTTCTTTTGTTAGAAAATCATCGATTTTCGCATCGGCCCTAAAGCCCCAGCTTTTTTTATCAATCGTCATCGCATTTTCCCACTTGTGTTTTTGCAAAACACCTACGAGGCACACATTACATCAATCCTATTAATAATCTTCTTCAAATATTTGCTGCTGTTTAAATACCTGGATTGTATCGATCGCCACATGTGTAAAAGCCGCCGTGTTTACATGCAGCACCTTTTCCCCAACGGTCGTTAACGACTACAGTATTTCTGACTGGACTCTCATTGTAAAGCCTAAATCCAATTTATAATAGTAAACAGGTTGCTATTTGAAGATTATTTTTCAAATTATTGGTTACCATGCAAGAAAACCAGTTGAATCCCAGTATTCGCTTGACGCCTCTTCGTCGCCATCTGACCAAAATACTGCTGGTTTGTAATTGTTCACGATTTCTTTCATTTCTGGCATGACCTAGAGCATAAATACGAACACCGAAATATGGTGAATTTCCGTTTTGAAATGATAGGTGACGTTGCCATAAGGGGGAAAAAGCTTCGATTCACAGATGCAGGGTGAGCTGCCATCTGCAAAATTCGTTGGGGATGAATTGCAAATGGTTCGTGTACTCACTTTGTTCACAACAAACAGATTATCGTTGAATTCTTTTTGCTTATCACTCAGAAACATCGGATTGAACCACTCGTAAAACGAATGATACAGTCCGAATTTAAGCGTTGTATTTGTGCGGATTGCGTTGGACAGTTCACCAATCAAGTCGCGATGCGGGCCAACATCCATGGAATTCCAACCGAACGAATATTTGGACGGCCACAGGGCATACCCACTATATTATATCTTTGCTTTAACATCCGTTACATCAAAGTTGGAAATATTTTCAATACTTACTCATGATGTTTGCTTGTCAGAACCACATATCTGTGAAGAAATAAGAAAATCAAAGTACAAAGTTAGCTCTCACTTCCATTCAATCAATTTACACCGGCAGCAATTACTTGGCTCCACTCTCCGCAAATAACTTGGACCATTCGTCGGCGTTGAAGTGTTCCGCGGTGAATTGTGGTGCAAACTCTTGATAAGTAAAACCTGGTTTAAAGTTCTTCGTCATATAGTCCACATAAGACGGAACGTGTTCATCACGCCAATACTTCCAAAACCATTCAGAGCCAAATGTGGGTACAGAGTAGACGCCCCAATGTAGGAAAATGCCAACTTTTGCGTCATCATACCATGATGGCAATGGCCTTGAATCAAGTGAATCCCAAGTAGGTTCGTATGCCGGCTCTTGTACCGTTATCACTTGATACCTTTCACATTGTACACATGCTATGATCAACGCTTGAAAAATGACAAATAAAATCCACTGTTTTTCCATCAACCGCATTGTTTTGATTTTGCTTTTGATTTTTATATACTTATATCTACACTTTGTCACAAACTGGAATGCACACAGCGGTCAGAACGTATTGCAAATGTTACAACGCGATTTAAATGTTGTCGAAAAACGACGAGAAATCGTACACAAACATCGATAATCTAATCGGCCAGGATGGAGTAATCAAATTTAATAGCTTGACAGAACAGCGTACACATACACTATACACAGATGATATCGACACAAAAATAAAACAACACACAAAAAAACCTCTACCGTTGCTTTGTCCATTTGCTATTGGCTCAATGACTGAGTGTGTATGTACATTGTACACGCTAATCGCCCTGTGCAATGTAATTGAATCAAAGTCGAAGCGTCCAACACTTAGATGTGGCTGTAGATTATGCATGGCTTGTGGCGTTCAATATACAAAATGAAATGCTCTTCTTTCGTGCATGTGTGTGTCTGTTGGTGTGTATGGATGTGAGCACAATTGATTTATAGATGGCAAAATTCGACGCGATTCCATTGATAAGTCAGACGATTTATGCTTTGTTTTTCGCACTTCAATCGCTTCGTTTGTCAACATTTTGTATGGATGTACTCGTAAAGTGTGCGGTAGCAGTAAAATATACGGGCACATAAACAAAACACTTCACATGTAACGCTTGCAAAGTACTTTTAACCTCAGAGCATATTTTTGCGTAGCATCGATTCGGGCGTTTTTTTTTCTCTCTTGCTTCTGAATTCTAAAGCTGAAACTCTCGCTCTCTCGCTTCTTTCTCTCTTTCTCTTGAAGCATGCACATGTCAAGTGATTAGACTTTAGACAATCGTTGATCAAGATTTAAAGGTTCCATGAACGTACAAAAACACACTGTTCCAATGTGACTCAAAGACATTTAAAATTGCATTCACACTTTGGATTCATGTAAATAAATACAATTGCTTCTAAACTCATTTCCGTTGTTCTGCTTTGCACTTTCCAATTTGATTTCGAAATAGATGCTCTTTTGTTCGAATTTTAAATCATTTTCTTTTCAGATAAATAGGAAAAATCGGTTCGCTGAAATGGAAAATACGTACAAAAACACTTGAATAAAACATATTTTTTTTTACTTCTTTGCCTTCCGTTCTCAATATATCAGATTGACAAGGAATACGCATCTCTCCTTTTTTCTCCTTCTCGTTCTCATTTCGTTCGTCCAATTGTGCAAGTTAAAATAAATCTAATAAATGCTCTTCATCGAAGAAATAATCATGATGAACTACTTATTTGCTAAAAATGTGTATCGAAGTGATGTAATTCCACTGGTTGTGGTTCTTTCACGAATTCGAGTTGTTCATTAATGAGCGCAAAGTAGGTCGGTATGTTGCCACGGCCTTTAATAAACGTTTCACCACGATATTTACAGCGAATGCCGAACGATTGTAATTCTTCCGCTGATTCTTTGGTAAGCTGTATTTTACCCGGAATACCCGTGCTATCCATTCGACTCGCCATATTGACTGCGTTGCCCCATACATCATAAAGCGGCTTACTCGAACCGACCACGCCTGCCATCACTTTGCCGTGAGCGATTCCTGTAATCAATGCCAATAAAATAAGTCTTTGAGCAAATGATTCCATTTCTTCATTTCATTTCAGCTCTTCATTCTTTCGCATTCTGTTTAAAAAGCCAAATGAAATGAAATGAAATGAAATGAAACATGGGCGAAAATAGAAGAGAACCGCAGAATAATAGTAGTATTAAAGACATGAGAAAAGAATAAAAAAGAAGAAGCTAAAAGAATAAATCTCTCACCAATTCGCAGTTTTCCATCACTTTGAAAGTTCTCCGTATTAAATGCCTCAAGTATTCGCATAAGCTCAAGTGCGAATTCGGTTAATACGTAAACAACATTCTGCGATTGTCTGCCGCTCTGTTTTCGTTCTCGCTTCGATGGATCGTATCTTGGATTTTTCTTTGGACTTTTTGGTACAGCTTCTGGAAATACGTTTTTTTTTTTAAATTTTTTGTTTTTCGGATTTTAATTGAAGTCGTGGTGGTGTTTTCTTCTCTTTTCTCTCTCTAGTGGTCTGTGTTGTCTTAGATTTAAATCCAACTTACTGAAATTGAATGTATTCCAACTCCTACGGCCATTCGACAGTAATGACGTACGTTGATTGGGCGAACTGCAGCCACTGTTTGATCCGGATGAATCACTACGGCCTGGATCCAATCCGCATGCCACCATATACGTCCAGCCCGATACCTTAATCTTTTCTAATTTCAATGGGCCAGTTTTCGATAATAGCTTTTCGTCGAAATCACAAATAATCCGGTTTAATATGCTTAAAATATTTCGTTCAATATCCGCTGTCGCATCAGACTGGATGTCATAGTTGGTGATGGTTGCAAACATAATTGCAACATTATCATACTCCTCGTAATACAATTCGTCCTTCATTTGACGGTTCATGTAAATTTCAGCTGCGAAAGGTCAAACAATACAGTTTTAATTTTAACATCACATCGCACAAAAGCGCCTTTTCAGGCTCACTTCAGACAGTATGAGTGCGAAATGAACCCACCTACGTGCGCTGGCAAAATATTTTGCACTAATATTCGAATGGTGTCTTTCGTACATTCTGATTCCTCTTGACGCTGCTGAAGTTGTTGTTTCCATCTATTTTTGTAGAGTGTGGAAAAAAAAAAAGAATATTCGAAGAAAAATTCGCAATTTTCGGTACGAAAATTGACGCAACAAAAAACAAAAACATAATAAATAACATTCAATTAAATTCTAACGTGTAATCAACCCGAGTAATGTATTCAGTTTGTCTGTCAACCATGTGCAAAGAGGCCGTAATGAAGATAACAATGAGGATGTGTCCAACTCTTGCATCTAGAGAAGCGCTTATCGATGGCCCGTTCTACAGGGAATTTTTTTTAAAAATCAATGATGAGTGGAATAAAAAGAGACTATTAGTTTGTGTTTCCTACCTCAAACAAAAAATCATATGGACCAAAAATTATCCATGAATAAAAGCCGACAATTAAGCTGCCAACAACCAATTTCAGGACAAAATGGATGCGAACAAACAAAAAGTTAGTGCAAATGGCCATAATTAAACTCTGCGTGATGCCCTGCAAAGAATTTTAACCAAAGAAAAGAGAGATAAAAACAGGAAACAGAGAAAGAGAGACTGAGTTGAGTAACTTTTCGAAATTAAATGACAAAAATCGAGTTCGGAAATTACCCATTGATTTGAGCACGGTGAATATTTAGGTGGCACAACGACATCCACTTCACTATCCTCATCGGTACATTCGTTAGCTACATCGCATCCAATCTATGAATAAAAATCGAGAGAAAAAAAACGAAAATCGCGTGTAAATAAAAAGAAACGTTATATTGCTGGTGCTAGCACCGCATTTGCCTCTTACTAAATGAATTAAGGCGCTGAGCGTAAGCACGCAGACTGACACAAAATAAATCAGCATTCTAGCCACAGCATTGCTCATGACACTCTTCGATGTATTGAATAAGTATCTCAAAAATGGGTTGGTTGGCAATTCAATCAAGTTTGGATCGTCTTCGTTTATTGGCCTTAACAATATCCAGATTTTTTTAAACCAAGTTATCGCTAAGAAGAAAAGTAAAACTAAAAAAGCGACTGCATTCAACATCCAATAGCTCCAACCGTCACTGTATTAAGAACCAATCGAACGAGAAAGAGAACGAGAAAAAAACGAACAACAACAAAAACGAAAGAAAAAAAATCAATGAATAAAAAAAAGTGTAACGCTGTATAAAAGTGAGTGATGTGCAATGATGGTGTGAATTTTGAAAATGCTTACGGATTATTCAGTGCCTGCGCCACGATGATTCCAATGAAAACGATGAAGCACATGAATGTGCTGTACTTGAGCATTAAATCTTGTTCATGTAAAAAAGACATCTCCCACTTTTTATTGCGAAATCGCAATAGAATTGTCGAGACCTTACTGCTGAATGACGAACGCTCGTATTCGGCATCCTCGCAGCTATCACGGCGACGACTCGAAAACAAGTGATTGAAACTGACGAGAGAGATAAATACGATGAGCACAAGAGAAATAAAGAGAGAGAGAGAGGGAGAGAGAGAAAATGAATAAAAGAGAGTTAAACCGAATCATTGCAAAGCAATTGCATATTATTTACAGCCCAGCCCGCAAATACCAAATGCAACACTCACTGGAATTTTCCAATCGGCATTCGGTCCAGCTCCAGTGCCATTTCGGTATTGGTTTGTTTCATGATTTGCATATACTGTTCCATCGAATTTTGCATAAAATTTTTGCCAATGTAATTTCGATGCAGCGTACAGTCAATGAATAGTTTCTTCTATAAATTATGGAAACGAGAGAACATTTACATTAATTCTACGATGATAATAATCAGAATCAGCACTGTTGCCTCCTGTGAAGAGGGGGAGGGCAAAATACGTTACATTATTGCGTGTTGACCGGCTCATCATTCGTTTTACGCCAGACGAATACCTTCGGTTCAGCTCGTCCGGACTGTAATACTGAATGCAAACATTTTTCAAATTGAATTTGTGCACACAATTTTAAGCTATAAAGTGAATGCATTGCAATGCATTGCCAGTAACTTACGTGAAAATCACCACCATAGTACTGCGGTGATATCAAAAATGTTTCAATGTTATTTCGGATGAGGACGGGATCTTTTTTTGCCATTTCCGTGCCCGGTTCGAAAAAGTATTGGTCTTCTAATAATTCAAGTGTTTGCTGAGTGATGTGAACTTTGCTGCAAATGGAAATTTAAATTGAATAAACCAAAGAACAAATGTGGGTTGGCCAAAGTGCCACATTGCGCACAAGTGCAGTTTTGTACATGGGTACGTGCGGTTTACATACCCTGGCACTCCAGTTGTTTCCAATCGATTTGCAATGCTCACATCCTTCGACCAAATGTCATACTGCCATTTACAGGCGCCAATCACACCCGACATTATTGAGCCCGAATGAACGCCAATTCGCATATCAATATTCAGATTGTTTCGTTGGGCGCGTACCTCACGAATGTCACGAATCATTCGTAGCCCCAAGTCAACGCAACTCCTCGCATGCTGTGGATTCGGTTCTGGAACACCACTGCATAAATGATTAAAAATCAACAACAAAAATTCAAAATAAACCCTTTGATGTAAAATTAATAGACGAAAACCAACCTCACACAATAGTAGCAATCCCCCAAGAATTTTATGCGCAGAACATTGTACTCCTGCAAACAGATCGTTATGCAATTAATCGCCATTATAAATTCCATGAGTGGCAAGTTCATAGAATCATAAACGAACAATAACAATGCGGCCAACAACATGGAGAAGAAAGTGAAAAAAGCTTTACCTCGGAAGCCTGATCGAATTTAACGAATAGTTCGTGTAAAACGTCGACCAACGTTTTAACCGGTAGCTGAGTCGTGATGTATGTGTAATTCACAACGTCGGCATAAAGTACGCTGACGCTTTTATGGTGCTCAATATAAAGTTTGATTGGTTGTCCACGCCATTGACGTCTCGGTATCGGAATATCGAGGCTGTGCTGCAAGTGTGCTTGTAATTACATTTCTTACACGAAACACTTTCGCTTCGTTTATTTCGAGAAAAAAATCAATTACCTCTTGGCATTTAATTCCTGTGTTGATTCGTGTTTCTCTTGTCGAATTTTCTCAATCATGCCACGGATGGCTTTCTCAAGCACGGATGCCGTATGCGCTGGCAGAATGCTTAGCAGTAAATTTTTCTGCAAACAAAAGGCGAACCGAGAAGAGAAAAAAAAAACAAACACACATACATAATGACATTACAACAAACATAAAAGGGTAAAATATCAATATCCAATACAATAAAAAAAAGACACGTTGGCTTTAAATCGAGTATCATGGAGGACAGTAAACGGAATAAGTAGAAGGAAAAGAGAAAATAGAGGGAAAAAAACATGTTCAACAAACTTCTTGATCTCGAGCATACCGCAACAGCAAATTCCCTTCGACACATTCTCTGCGGTCAAGGAATGCCCTTCGGATTGCCACCTCATTCTGCAAACGTACATACACTCCAAAGAAATTGACAGCGAGCAAATACACCAAATCGGTGAATGTCTAAATGATGATGCAGTAGAAATAATAGGCAAAAAAATGCATGAATTCCTAAAATAATCGGCAAAATTGTTGAGAAATTCATCGAGAAGTTAATTACTTTGATTACGGCATGCTCGTCTACACGATAAGTCATAACATGTGTCACCAGTAAATAGCTAAATGTGGTTGCCATTGCCAAAATGACGCTGTGCAAATTCTCGGGCAGTGGCAAGAATATGTAAATTGCAAAAATGGTGTAAGCATCATAGCTGGGCCGCAGTATCACACGTGTTATCACAGAATGGTACAATGGTACGATGATATCCAACATAACCAGACCAATGACGGTTGCCACCGATCCGAAATTTGGTATCCAAGTTTGTTTTTTAATTAAATGCTCATTGAAGGACGATATCAATGACACCCACACAACAATTATGCTCGCCAAGTTACAATACACTTCCGGACTAATTGGCGCTGATTTCTGTGAAGCAAATAAATTGTATTGAGAGCATTTCAACGGAATTATTGTTTTAAACGAAGCGAAACAAATGACAAAAAAACGCGAATTTGTCTCTATATTATTGAATCTACCTGTGTTGCAACTAAAACAATTGTATGAGCCATACCAACTATGGTGTGCATCACAAAAAACACCGACAAATAACTGCGCTGCAATCGTTGCACGTACGTTCGATAAAACGTTTCTAGGCCCAAGTTTTTACATTCCGTCTACGGGAATAATAGAAACAGAGAAAAAAATACACACAAACAATTTTTCCTTTGAAAATAAAATGCATTCATAAAATAGTTGAAAAAGGAGTAAAAACAACAACAAAGTGAGTAGCGTGTTAACGTACCCGTAAATTGCCCCATTCCCATCGGCGATAATCGTAGATTTCACGAAACTTCTTATTGTTTGCTTTATCATTGTCATCATCATCGTCCATCGACTCCGAGAGATGTCTTAACTGTCTTCGGCTTAATTGTTCTGATTGTCGGCGCACAACAATATCCATTCTGAGTATTCACAGTCAGCCTCAACCTATATGGTTTCTCTATTCAAACTGGAATCAACAAGCAATTTACAATGAATGGAATACTTTATGAATGAAGTGAACGTGCGATTTTATGCATTCAAGTTAAGCCATCCAGCAACTAATAATTGATGTGTCAACCGAAAAAAAAATTGATTGATGGTGTAGGTATATAACTTTTACTGGAATGTGTATTGAGCTTTGGGGTTTTGACGAATTTTATCTTATCTGTCCGCTGAAAAACCCTGATATATTTGCACGACAATCAACTTCTAATTCATTTGTTTCACTCTATTGAAATCAAATTCCATTTTTTCGACTTAAAATCGTTTATTTATTATTTTTTTCTGACATGTGGCTGTGTATGTGGTTTCTTTTGACAATTCAAGCGGGTCAATATGATAACAAAAAAAAAATGTTTACAAAAGATTCTTCGTAATCGACAAAATAGATGAGCCATACACTAATCAATCTGACTTGTTCACATCGAAATATGTTGGATACATAAACCCATTATCATGCAATATTTGCCTTGGGTTGATTTCATTAACATCAGTGTGTGACCTACGAAAGTTTTGCTGATTAAAATACTTTTGAGAAATCGATTGCATCAATTGCTAAATGGATTGATTTCTCGATATATTCAATGATAACAACACCAACAATAGCAATAAAAAACGTCATCATAGCTCATGTGAACGAGGAAAAACATCAACTTCAAACGATATTTTCAGATTGGTCAACCTTTTTTTCGAATTTGTTGAAGTTAGATACAAATTAGTTTGAAGAGTAGATAAAATTGACTCATTTCGTTTATCACTTGTTGCCTTGTTTTTTTTTCTGGCCTTCGGGCATGATGTTCACAATTGAGACAGTGATTTTGTTTTGTTTTTTTCTCGATAAAATAATGGAAAATTTACACATTTTCCAAGCTTCAGCATCAATGTCTGTTTAGAAGCTAAAAAACTACACAATTTCTAAAACACTCGTACTTCGTATGGTACCGCTCAAATTGTAGCGAATAAATTTTGCAATTTTTTTTTTTGCGAATTAAACGAGGAGTTTTCTGTGCACCATCGATAATGTGAGCAACTGTGTCTCGTTACGAGACTCTCGTATCGGTGACACAAATTTCAAAACTGTCAATATTCGAAAAGCTCCCAAGAGCATAGTGATAAGTGGATCTGTTGTCGATCCAACTTCTGGTTCAATTTCAATCAACATTTGGGCACCATTCATTCGGTCATCTGATCGAAGGGGAGAAAAAAAGGCAGCAGCAAAAACAAGGAAAATAAAATGAGCGAGAAAAAAAGTAACACAAACATATAAACACTGTACACAAAAGCCCTTGAATATGTATTAATCGAAGTTTTCAATCAGACCCAAATATGAAATGTCTGTCATTATTGAGCGTTACGTAAACTTTTTTGCCAAATTAATGGGTTGATGTCACATCGGCGCAGACATGAAACCATTGAAAATGGTCTCGACTTAATGCATGCAACGCCGTTCGACACAAAACGATACTATATGCGGTTGATCGACCGCACTAGAGATCACACTGTGAGGTGTAAAAAGTTCATCATCAACCACAGCAACAACAACTCTCTGTCTGTCTCTCTCTCTCTCTCCCAGCCAAAAGCTAGTTTTTCGCATTTATAAATCATTATGGTTATCAATTTATCACCGTGCTGATGATCTCCATTAAATTTTTTTAACAATCAATCAACCGAAAAAAGGCGATTCTTTCGATGCGACAACGAAGTGTAAAAAAATCAAGTGGAAAATAACGGATAACACTCACGTAAATATTCTGTCGACATTCTATGAGTATCCACTTTTGGTTCACTAATACCTTGTGCGTTATTATTCAGTCTGAATTCACTGCACAATGCGTATGTAACTTAAACTCTGTCATTGAAGTATATAAAATTGATTTGATTCTAATGAATTTTCTTTTTTTTCTCGTTGTACTGAGAAAACAGAATGAAAATTTAAAAAAATTGAAAGAAAACTGTACACCAGATTATGTTCGTACCAAGTGTCTGTCATGTGCAAACACAAACACGGGGCTCCGAGAAGAATAGGAAATTGTTTAAGAGTTTATCGTATCGGAGTGATTTGCTTTTTCATTTCGATTGCTACAATTTTTTGATGTATATTGGTTGAAATAGCTGACTGGATGACTGGACTATACATCGCTTACAATGTGTAACTGATTGCTTCACTAGAAATAGATAAGCCGAATATTTCAATCGTATACGAATCCAAAATCGGAACACTTCAAACACACATTTCTTTTCTGTCAATGTGAGTATGCGAACGGTGCACTTGTCTTTGCGCTATGCCGCAATTTTATTACATATTTCCCATTGGTGCCGTGTGCGCGCACCGCACACACGTACATTTACGCGCTCCATCACATAAAGATACAACTGAATCAGTGTATTTATTGCAAATAAACATAAAGAAAGAAAATAAGTGTCTTGAATCATTGTGGCATTGTTTCGAAATCGTAATTTCACTCGAAAATTAATGAATCACATTGATACTAGTATGATTCATTGCAAAAGTATGTAAATATGATGTTATCACATTTATTATTTATCGGCAAATCAATTTCATTGAATGCTTGGTGCGATTCTCGCTGCGACAACAGCAAAACACCAACGTGTTTTCTTTGAGAGTGTCAATTGTGTGCGTGTTTTTTCGTATGTTATGAAAAAGCAGCGACGTTTCCGATTTTCTCGATGTCGCACACCGGTTTGCGAGACTTTGTCACTTTCGTCGTCTGTCATCATCATTGTTGTCGTCATCGTCGTCGTTTTCATCTAGATAGGATGGGGACGATGGGCTCGCAGTGGGACCTGCCAATCGACATCATTTCATGCGGTGTATAAAAGTGGTAATCTGTACAGATGAGCGAATATGCAAGAATAACCATGTCAATAAATCGGAAAAATTGATTTTGTTCGTGCGCGCGATATCAAGTTTGTGTGATTTGTGTTTGATGCTTTTTAACTGCTGATTTGTTTTTTCCAGCGTTGCACTGCAATAAATATGGGAATTTGCTATATTCTTTTTTTCATTCTCTCGCTCGCTCGCTCGTTCGCTCGCTCGTTTTTTGCTCCAACACTCGATTTCTCTCCATCACTTGACTCTTTCGCTTGTGCAAATAATAATCAATGCGCGAAAATTTACGTACGGATATTTATGCTCGTGTTAGGTCGTTTGAAAATTTTATTATTTACTGAATTGCATTGGGAGCGCGGAGACAGGAGATGGATGCGGAGTGAAGTGCATACAAGCGATGAAATATTCCATTTTCGTGCACAAATTCGAGATGAACGAGCTAGAGGAACGAGAGGGTAAAAGCATGGCTTAAAAATAAAGCGTAATTTCCGTTGTTTTTACTATTATACGGTGTAGGTAAAACCGTGGCGGCATATATGCTCTCATTAACGATTTCATGCGTGGCACAAAATGAATGTGCACACACGAAAGCCAACTGGTTGAGATGATTATAGAGAGTGTGAGAGAAAGTAAAAAAAAAAACGTTGTGCGACAGCGATTGCATATGTGTGTGTGTGTTTTATAATGAAAAACATCGGTGATAAATTACGCGATTCAATTGGATTTTCATTTACAATGGCTTAAAAGTCAACATAGAAGGAAAACACTCACACACACACGCATATCCACACGATGAGCGCTCATGAAGAATCGTCGAATCGAAAATGGAAATGTTTCGAAGTGGTTTGGGCGAGATAGCAAAAGTATACGAAGTGGAAATCACAAGCATAAAAATATTGATAATTGACACAGTCGAAAATCAAATCAATCAATCAAAAATTCGCAGTGCAAATGTTTTAACTCAGGTTCTTTATTACATGCACAACTGTGACAAGCGTAACTCGATTTTTTTCCACCGTTGCCGTCGTCGTCGTCATCGTCATCGCCACCACCATCACCATCGATGTTGCCGCTACCGCCGTGGAGCTGATGTGTATTAAAAATTATTCGATAAGAATGAGCTATGGCTATGTTTTTATGCCATCGCTGCTGCTGCTGCTGCTGCTCTTTATCTATATCCCTCTTTCGATGTGTGTGCTCTACATGTGAGATGAATTTATGATTTTGCTTTTGATTGTTTTACATTATTCGGTTCAGTGTTTCTTTGACAGGTCCGCCGATTTTTATTCGGCCGTATTTGTTTTTCGAATTATCACTTAATTCGATTTGATGCCATTCTTCTGCGCAATTCGAGATAAAGAGACCGAGAGAGAGAGAGAGAGAGAGAGAGAGAGAGAGAACGACGATGACAACGAGAAAAAAAAGAGAGAAAAAGCCAATCCTCCCCCACTCTTGGCTTAGTTGCTTTTTATTTGGCGTTGGTGAAACGATGCGCGAGGCCAAAAACGTGAATCACATGTTAAAAACAATCATTACGCTGATTGAAAGAAACGCATTGGAAATCACAATGGAAATTTATACAAACAAAACAATGCCAAATCATTTCTCTGGCAAGAAGGAGGGAGAATGCCTCCATTTCATTATCGTGTCAGTCTTTGAAGTACGGCACGCACTTCGATAATCAACTATTCACATTCCAGCACAAAATCATATCCCGGATGATTCCAACGATATTGCAATCTATCGTTAGAGTATTGAGATTGAAATCGTATAATTTATGTGTGTTCGTTTCGATTGTATGCGCGGCGGTCGTCGTCGCTGTCGCCGCCACCACTTCTGCCGGTTCAGCGGCGAATTGAATTCGATTGTCGAACGCAAAAGGAAAACGCTCTTTTAATTATATCGAACGTGAAAAGGAGCAAGAGAAAGAAAGAGCGCGCAAAGTGTTTTAGGAACAACGAGTTGTTATGAAAAAGAAATGCTTTTCAAGACAAACTAAAAAGCACTTAATTTCATAACCAGAAAATGCGCATTTGGTATCATCGCTTGCGATAACCACATCCACGATTCCAATCCAACCATTTCATACCAATATGCATATTTATGCTGAGCACAACTTAACCGATTCAACATCATTCACACGTAGTTCGTCTGTGTGTCTGGTATATCGGTGATGTGTATTGTTCACTCTGGCATATACTACATAGGATGTATATTCTGAAACGGCGCATTTATCGCGTGAACGATGATTTCAACGTTTACTGTGATTGCATTCGCTGGTTGCCGGTGCTGTTGTCGATCCGTGCTATTTTCTCTCACACTTTCTCTTTCCACACCAGATCCATTCGACGCGCCACTTAAGCCATTGAAATTCACAGGAAAATTACCGCCTTGGAAAGTCCCTTTCGAAGATTTTATTAAATTTCTTTAACCTAGTTTAAATCATTACATATACTATGCTCGCTGGCGTTGCCATTGCCATTGCCAATGCAATGTGCTGCGATGTGGGTGTGTGTTTGTACTACACGATGCTATGTTAATATTATACTTATTGAACACTGATTGAACATCGCTTATGGTTCTTATTTGATAATGGTTTGCATCCGAGCGGTGAAAATTTCGTATGATGAGTGTTGGATGTGTGTTGGATATGTGTGTGTGTGTGTGTTTCCATTGAAATGTTTACTCAACGTAAAATTAAAAACATTTCAATGGTTTTCGCGGTAATAGCGTAATGGCGCAGTACACGGTTTTACATTACCCAGAGTGATAGACGTACACACATATATGCACATTTAACGAGTATACACATGAAAAGAAACAAAAAAAACACCCTTCGTCGTAGATGCTGAAACGGCGACGGTAGTAACGTTATAACGACTTGCCGAAGAAGACTTTCAGATGTTTTCGTTTCATCAAACATTTTCGTACGATTTATTTTCTTTATAGTGATTCACATACGCAGCAATTCGAATGGCATGATTTTGACTGGGTTTGGTTTGGTTGGTTAGTGTGTGCGCGCACGGGCTCAAGGCGAAATACTTAAGCAATTATCGAGTGCTGATTGAGCTTAGGTTTGGAAAATGTACTGAACATTGATGGAGTCTTGGTTTTAGTGGTTGATTATTTCGTTATGATAAACCCGATTTGGAACACATTTTTAACGGTGTGTTGTACCGCATTCTATATTTTTGCACCATATTTCGATTTTCCGAAAAATGTGGGAATCGTGTGGGAAGGATTCCGCAAGTAGCAACGACTAGCAGCATTTTGTGAACAAAACAAGTCATTGTGATTTTGTAAATCACAACCGACAATCGAACCTTTAATTGAAACGCTTACTCTATGGGGCGCACAAGTGGCCTGATAGATTATGTGGATGGATGTCGTCCCGATTCGCAAACAACTAATAACATGGACCGTTGACTCTATTATTATTTCGGAATATTATAATTAAAATAGATGTATCGAATTACAAGCACTTATTAATGAAGCATTTTACGCGCATCCAACACTAAAATTGGTCATCCTACTTGCAGCCGGATAGATGAAGAGCGAGCGAAAGAGAAACAGATAGTATAGTTTTCCAGTCGATTTTTGGAACGCATGCATGTGAACCTGAGCACACATCCGCCGTTTAAATAATAATTGTATACCATGTTTAAGAACGATTACAATTAATTTAAATTTATAGAAAATTATATTATGCGCATATTAGCTTTCTTGTGCAGAAAATTTAATTTGATTGCGTTGGTGTGTGTGTGTGTGTGTGTGTGTATGCATATCATAGCAACAGTGTACAAGTAAGCCAACCACCCAGTCAGTCAGTTAGTCGGTTGTGTTTGTGAGAAAAACTATGAATCCCTTCGAATACTAAAACGGAATTATTTATGAGCAAAACAATCTGATCATTTCCATTTCGGGTTTGTATGTTATATTAATATCCATCTCCTTGTTCGTACAAAATTTATAAGGATAATTTCGTGTGAGATGTGCGAAAGCGAGAGCTGGAATTGGAATTGCAATGGTGAAGGAGCGACGGAGATGGAGCGTGAGAATGAAAATGCAAAGAGTGAGTAAGTGAACGAATGTGGAAGAGAGAGACAGTTTTGGTATTTGCGTCGGCGAATGCCACACAGTGGAGAGTTTATAAAGAGCTTGATGTTAAATTTATGTATGAAGCATGATTTATTTTGGAAGCGGCTCAATTATGTGAATCACCGATGTAAATCAATGTGTCTCTTGAATTCAACTCATTCGAGCTAAAGCGGTTATTTGACGACATACAATTTGTTAAAGTCTATTTCGGCAAAAGTTTAGTTTTTTCTGCTGCAAAATCGACACTGTATTTCGTTTCGTATCGTTTGCAGCGCCAGAATCCTTTTCGCTTTTCTGAAATTGAAGGTTCACATTAACTTGACTGCTGCACACTATACAAACGATTTAATGCGAAACAAACGAAGTGTTGTTGCCTTTTTTCCTCTCTCTCTCTCTCTCCCTCTCTCTCTCTCGGTGTGTATGTGAAAAATTACAATTTTACTTATGGCATACTTCGGTGCGGTCATTGTATGTTGGGATCCACTCGACTCCTTTCGTCTACACTTTTTTCATCCATTCGTGTTGCATTCCAGTTTAATGATCGTTGCACTTTTCGCTATGCTCCATGCACAATTGCTGCTACACGACAATCGTACATAGTGTAACATGTATGTTGTTGCCTACATGCATCATCAGCTGGCAAGTGTTTTTGCCACCAGAAAAATCTCTTTTTCTCATCCTCTACACTGCTGTTGCTACTCCTGTTGCCGCTGTCGCTGCCATTTTCCATGCAGTCGAAACGCACAACTGTGGCACACTGCACACATTAAACACTATACGGAATAATCATTTTCAATTTATATTATGTAGCACATTTCATGCCATTGAAATTAAATTGTTTGGAAATCGTATTGATATGATTTTTGGTGTCTCGCACCCTCCGGACTCCGGTGCTGCTGCTGCAATGCCAGCGAATTTGTCTCCGATTTTTTGGGTTTAATATGGTTGCATTGTTGGTTTTTAGACCGCTACACATCCCAACTCTCTATGACCCCACCTCATTTCTATCATCCGTTTCGGAAGTGATTGCACTCGATGTATGCAAGTCGAGAGAAAGTTTCGGCATGTTTGTTTGGTCGCTGTTACGGTCGCTGTTACAGTCGCTGATATTTTAATATCCATCTCTTTCTGTCGCAAAATGGTGCTCCGCAATGGTGCCGGGTATCATTACACATCCACATGCACATTGCACATACACATGCGTCCTGCAAAATCTGACAGATTCCGTAACTGCTTTTTATTTCTGTTCATTTAAATGTTAATGCTCCTATAATGCATACTTATTGCTTGTCTGCAAAAATTTTACGGTCAATATGCAAAACTAATGAAACGAAAGTGCATCGCACTAGTTCATCAGCAGTCAGCTATTTTCGTTTTTCTACACGATATTTTCATTTGCACGCATTCAAATTGCATGGATTTCGGAGTGGTTTGAGAATATGGGCATGTATGGTGCATACACCTTACCTAGTTAGAATTTGGTGTGGAGCGGTTCTTGCGAATGAGATTACGAATGGAAGAGAAGTGCGCTACCTCCGCAATCGATGATTATCTTTTTCAATTTCATCCAAATGCTTTGACCATACATTTGAAACGACCAAATCCCACTGCTTGAATGTCTCTCTCTCTCTCTCTCTCTCTCTCTCTCTCTCTCTCTCCCTCCCTCTCTCTCCCTCCCTCTCTCTCTCTCTCTCTCTCTTGCGGTTTCACTTTTTCTACCTTTGCCATTTCATAATGGGATTGTGTGTTTGGATTTGGCATTGTACACATTCCCGCAGCTCAATGACCACCAGCATCAACATCCAGCCATTAAATATTACTTAACTTTAAAACTAGATTTGCATGTTAAATCGACATTTGAAAATCTCTCGGCGGCTAATTATTTTCCGCATTTCTTTTCAATTTTCCCAAATCCAATTGGTTTTTATTTGTGTTCGTTTTTCGCAAAGTCAAAATTCAATCGAGGGCGAAACCAAAAATCAACGTGTGTATGTATGTGTGTGGCGAATATCGAACGAAAAAAAAAATCTAACCCAATAAGTCTTACAATAATAAATCATTAGAAGCTGTTTTGGTAGCAAGCGCGTATATAACTCAATTCAGATCTTTATTACAGCTCTCAAAGTTATGTGATGATCGCGATGGCGATAAGAAAGACGTGATGTTTATATTGGAAATAAGCTTTTTAAACGTGCATCGGCCACACAGTGAACAACAATTCTCCGTTCTTTTCACGTCCGTTTAATCTACAGAATACAAGAGTTTTTTTTTTCTGTTTCGGGAAGAGGGAAGGCAGAGCAGGGTGTGTGTGTGTGTGTGTTAAAAAAATGTTTGCCCAAGGATATTCCATTTACTTGCATCGAATTGTGCTTATCATCATAGTAAATCGGTTTACTTTTGCACCGCGCTGCTTAAAATCCTTCCAAAGATATTTTATTAATGCGAATGGCAACGGCAGCATCGACGTAGAATAAAGCTCAATCTCAATGTCGAATACAAGTTTTCGATGTTAAAAAGGGCTCATGAAAATGCTGAAAGTGACAAAAAAATCGTAACGACGACAAAAAAAAAACTGACGAATAGTAAAGTGTTTGTATGGACTAAAAGCATATTGTATGTTGAATGCTGATATGCACGAGTGTCAAAATCAATGGTTTTTCGTGCTGCAGCGTGTGCTGCTGGTGATGTGCCTGAAATTGTTTGGGCCACGCGGGAAAAAAAGTGCGCCGAATTGAAAAGACTGGTTGTTGTTTTTGCTCTTTTTTTTGGAATTTATGCCAAACCATTTCAGAAAGCGTTCATCCATACGCCAGAAAAGCATTGCGATAATATAAGGTATTTACTTGGAATCATGAAACATTTTGATATACATTCAGATGATGGTGAAAGCGCATGCATGCATCACGCAACGAATGCACACTATAAACTGTTGCAAATGATGCTCTGTGATCGAGTGCAGCAGCGGCAGCGAACGAAAAGGTGTAGCTTTGCGATCGGGAGAGAGGGAGGGGGGGGTGGTAAATCCCCGGATCGAAGTGTTGAAATGCAAATTCAATACACTCTATATTCTCGAGTATTATTTTTACTGCCGTAAAATGATTTGACAAATCTATGTGCAGCTGAGTTGTTATACATTGAAATCGTTAGGAATAAAATCTGTTCTGGCGCGCACGTCTCTGTGTGTGCGCACATGGTGTATAGTTTGTTTGCTTTCGTCGTCTACAAGGAATAAATCGATTAAGAGTATGAAATATTCATAAATGCGAAAATCTTTTTCGATTTCACTTTGATTCTCTTTCCATTCGCCTATGTGACTTTCCACCCACTCTTTTTTCTCGCTCTTTCTCTCTCTCTCTCTCTCTCTCCCTCTCTACACGTCATTTCCTCAGAAATGCATCGTTCATGCTGTTCCGCATCACTTGGCTTTGAAGAACCCAGGTAATACTACAACTACATCACGAAGCTTAGATTTTTTCTTCTTCTTTGCCACCGAATTTTCCATCGTCAACTTTCAGTGATTTTTTGCATAAGAGTAAGCGGTGCTTCATCCACTCGATGGGAAGTCAGTATGAAATGCACGAGCACAATGAATATTGGCGAGAATTATGATGGCACACAATGTGCGGAGGGAACGATAAATAGATGCGCTGCAAAATTGTGTGAAGCATAGTGAAGATGTATTCATTCAAAATTTGCGTTGGATCTTCGGCCAATGTGTGTGTCGTGTCTGTTCAGTAAGGCGCGAGTTTAACGGTAAACGGCACGAAGCCGTACTCCGAAGAAAAATTGTTCGACATCCAAGAAAAGAAGAGTAAAAAAGACACATAATCCAGCTAAAGAAATCAAAATAACGTGCATTAGCGAGCAGAGACTCTCACGCGCGTTCTCTTATCATACGACAGGTGAGCATCGAACAATGCACACAAAATATCAATGATCTAATTCTGGGAATTGTTACAATGCATTGCATTGTATTTAACAAGCGCAAAGAACATTTTTCTTGAAATCACTCTTAGCCGGGCAAATGCAGATGCTGCCGTGAAGTCTCTAAATTTGGTTATTTTTCCTGTCAGAAATACCTTACAATATACATAACTAGAGGTAAATCATTTATTAGACATTTTCCTCCTTTATTTCGAGTTTAGATCCTTCATATTTTCTGTGTGTGTACTCGATGTGCCCAACCATTGACGCATTGTCACACAAATGCATCATACCAAGAGTGCTTTTTTACTCAAAAAAGCGAAAATTATATCTTTTTTCCTGTGAGAAAGAATAATAAATTTTCGAATTGAGAAAATGGCTTTCCACGATTCCATTCACGGGGAATGAAGGAGAAGAAAAAAAACACGGTTACTCTATCGTCGGTAATAATGCCGTTGCTTTTTCTTACGTTGCCAATGAGTGAGTGAGTGAGTGTGCTATGTGCTTGCTTCATCTGCTTTTGCTTGAGACATCTTCAGGCGAAGCGCTACATGTGTTTGGTTATTTCCGCCATTGCTTTTCCATCATTACACTTTCTTTTCGCTATTATCTATCATCTTATGCTCGATTTTTCTTCTTCTTTCTCTCCGCTCTGGCACCGCAAATTTAAACGCGCGCGGACACACACACACACACACACAGCAGCAGCAGCGAGATAGACGTATATACTTGTGCGCTCCTTTCACACTGGTGCTTGCATTCATTGGCGATAATTCAGATTTTATGCACATTGTCTAAGCGTGCGGCTTAAGATCGCTTTGAATAAATGAAAAATGCTTGAGATGTTACCGCTATATCGTTGCTTCTGTATCGAGAGGGCGATATTTGTGGAGGTGAGTATGAGCTCGCCCATGATAAGAGGCGCTTAGAATTACGTTACACATACCAACAAAATGCCTTACATTGCTAGAGATGAGAATAATGATGTTATGTTTCTATACCTGTGAATTGCATGGCCGTCCCGTACGCTGCGGCTTCACGGTTGTTTCAATGTTGCGTTGCTCGTCGTCGTTGTGGATGTTTTTATCGGATCGCGATATTTATATTAGTTGATAGCAAGATTTCAAGTGTGCAAAATGTCACTTCTATGGCCATCTTCTTCATATTCGGTACGTTCCTATGGCATGCGATAAGAACGTTGACGGCTGTTATCTATGGAATGTATACGTGCAAAACACACCAAGCAAATAGACACATTTATTTTTTATTTTTCTCTCTCTCTCTCTCTTCTCTCGCTCTCTTCGCAGGCACACAATTTGTTTGGGCGACATGTCATGTGTAGGTTTAATGATTGCTGTAGTAGTTATGTCTACACAAGTGGAAACGTGAGCAAACGCACACGATTTGACGGAATAGCAGCAGAAAAAAAACATAAGAATACCGTATACACTCATACTCTATCTCTTTCTCGCATGCACACTTATTGCACAGATCATTTTATATGAACTCGTGTGTACTACAAATTATAATGGAAATTTTATTCGATTTGATGCCATATAGAAAGAGAGCCGTGTGCAATTCGGAAGTGCGTACTTCAGCGTTAAGTCGGATACAAAACAATCGCACAAAATGCTGGCAGAAGAGGCTCAATGAACGATGAGTGGGACACCAATGGAGAATTCCAAGCAACTATAATAAAAAAAACACTCAAACGACAGGGAGAACAAGGGAAAAAGCCGAGAGACACGCAGAGAGGAAGAGAGAGAAAGAGCACGTGTGTATGTGTATGTGTATATATATAAAAAAATCACTTCAGTAAAGTCGAATATTTTCGGTTGAGCAATGTGATGTGCAATCGGTGTTGCTGATTCAAGTTAGGTAGCAGTGAAGCGAAAGTTTACTAGAATTTATTGTGAATTTATATGTACCTCATCTACCGCGACAGCACAAGAGTGCGACATCCCCATTCGATACGATGTGAAACGAAAACGATGGTAGAAAAAATTTGTACGCACCACGATAGAGAGAAAGATCTCAATCCGAATTATTTACACATGTCACCTCGCTCAGTCTTCAGCATAAATAGCAGTGGATGAAATTAACAGTATTTCACTTATGCGAATCTCAGTGATTCCATCATCGTTAAACGTTTTCATTGTTTCCCCGGTTACATCAGTTCGGTGCCGCTTCACTTGACGTCCTTACTTTGATTATAGCACCACTCACTCCATCTATCTATCTATCTCTGTTTCTCCTTCTCTCTCGCCAGCTCACTCTTGCCACATTCTTCGAACTCTTTCGAAGCAAAACATCCAAAAGTTTCACATGCTATTTTTATCCACCCAAATGCACCGTTGGCAAATGAAATTTCAGCGGATAACCATTTTACATTCCTTCAAAGTCGATTAAGTTTTATGATGCGGTTTTGATAGATGAAACAACCCGTGCCAAAATTCACCTCAACTTAAAACCAAGCAATAACCTGTCTACACCATTTTTTTTTATCTTCTATGTCTTTTTTTTCGTTCTGTTCTTCTTTGTATCGGCTCAGTTCTGTATTTGCTATTTCTCTTTGCCTAGGTTCATTTTTGGTCGTTTGTTCCTTTTGCTACTAATTGAAATTTTTCTTCCGAGTCACGCGCGCATTTGCTCTGATCATCATCAAAAACCATTACACCAGAGAGCAGCCGAACGAGTGAAAGATATTTGAGGGGAAAAGTCTGTATTTAACATTTGAAATCTTTATGAGCGTCGATGTACGTGCTAATGATAAATGTGTGAGAGAATGAGCATAGTGAACGATACGACGATACGGAATGAAGTTTATTAAATTCGCAGTAATGCAGATTGTTGGAAATGCGCTCGCGCTCTCCCTCACACACTCACTCTCTGCTCAACTGTCATTGACAACGTGGTACAAATCACAAGTTCACAATAAGCCCGTTGAAATCGCAAACGTAAATTCCAATTTATTTGAAAATAATTGGTTTGCACGAATTTGCAACTGAAATTTCATTTCACGTGCTGCAATTGTGTTGAATCAACACAACATGAGCGATTGCGGATGCGAGCAAGCGAGAGAGAGAGAGAGAGAGAGAGAGAGAGAGGGAGAATGGGTGCGGAATAAAAAAGGAGGACATTTATCCAAAGCCAGCTCTCGTTGCTGGTAGATTGCAAGTGCACGTCATTTTCATGCCCCGCATGCAATTCGTATACACAGAGCCAATGTCAACATCTGTAAGATGACAAGCATTCTCGATGTTTAACGAATTCAATATATCGACGAAAAGACGCAAATGAAACGCGCACATTTACATGAATCGGTTGAATGTGACAAAAATCTCATTATTTATTATCATTTATAATTGAAATGAAACGATAGATTTCACATTTATGGCAACAATTGACAATATCCTGCTATTCAAGATCAGAAGAAAAAGAAGGATTTCATTGCTACTTTCTTTGTCACTTTCCCGTACATTAACGATACATGCCATTTCCACTGTCTTCACATTTCACCCGTATTCTTTGCGAGTATGTGTGTTGGAATACCCAAAATCAAATCAATTTTATCGTGTGCAAAAGCTGTGCAATTCTCAATTCTGAAATCCCAAATGAATAATACTGATTTGAATGATTTATTGTCGGAGTAAAATTAAATTAATATGTACATAAAAAGATTTGTCGCATTTTAACTGACGTCTCAAAATTTTAAAGCGGTGATGACATCGATGATGTAATTTGAGTGATTTTCATTTCTTCTTTTGTTCCAATTTCGAAAGCAAAAAACAACAATTTCTTTGACATTTTTTTCATTTAATTGAAAAATAGCAGCGATTTTTGTTTTTGAAGAGTTTCGCGTGTAAACGATCAAAGGATAGTTACGTAATTTGTCAATGTATTGATGTCAAAGTTTAGCTATCCACATTTGCATCATCGCACATTGGAAATAATGGTTCATCATTTTTGTATAAAATTTGAAATCGCAACCATTTTGGCCACGTGATACAGGCAAAGATGGCTTTTTTAAGAATTTCTCTTGATTATGACAGAGATATTATTCAATTCACCGAATCACTTTATACTTTTTGCCTTTGTGACACACGCACACAGAAAGAGAAGAAAGTTGATGCTTAATGTATTCAATGTGAACTCATTAAAAGTTATACCAAAATATAAATGTATAACACAATAAACAGTTCAACACAATCAAGTTATCACTGCTGCTATCATTATGCTCATTTTCTTTGTCATGATGGAATTTTTTTTTCTCTGGAATTTGCCTTTGTCCAATCGTCGACGCCTCAAAAGCCTGTTGCATCGTTTGCATCCATATCTCAATCCATCATTTGCAGCAAGTCAAGCCTAATGTTTGTCAACTGTGAAACAATGTTTTCGTTTCTTCTTCTTCTTCTTCAACTTCTTCTTTTCCAAGTGCGCATTCTTGGGATTACATTTGTGCAAACTCATGTTGAAAATTAAATCTTCAGAGAAACGCGTCGTCGTCGTCGTCGTCGTCGTTGTGATGAAAACGATTGTCATCGTGGAATCGATTTCTTTTTTGTTGCCATTTGTTTGTTAAATTAAAACCGAAACAATTTCGACGAAGTCAAAAAGAATTTCGGATTGAGATTGCCGATTCAAGAGCAAGTGCTTTCTGGTGAGATCTTGTGTTAGAAACTTTTCGTTTTTGTGGTTTGTAATGTCTCAAAAGTGTATCACTATATTGTTGTTGAAATTCACCGAAATTCTCCTTCAAAGCACCAATAAATTCAATATTAAATGTATTAGACATACACGACGATTTCGATCCGGTTTTTAAAATAGGCCAAAACAAAGTTTTTGCACATTTTGCTGGTTTTGTCGTTGCAATACACTAATTGAGTTGTGTAAGTGGATAAGTTATTAGCAGTAAAATGATTCATCATCTTCGTGTGCGTTGTACTCTCTCTCTCTCTCTCGGTGTGTGTGTGTTTCGTTTTATGTGATTCTAAAACTCATGAAATGATTGTATCAAAGTTGGATGTGTAATAAAGTAAAGTGAATTGCATTTGAAATCCCGAAGGTAAAATACGAGATAAAATAAGTAGTGAATGAACCCTTGACGATGAAATGAGTTTGTGTGTGTGCCAAGCCAAATAAATGTGTTGGTAAAATGGTAAAATGGTGAAACATTGAAACATGACCATTGCATCAATTCAAGCGGCAACTTTTACTAACTGGTCTACATCTAACCTGTATGTATGGCTCTCGTTCTCTCCCTGACTAATGTATGTAATGACAAGTGTGTTATTTTTTGCTCTCGTTTTTGCTTCAAACTTTTCTTACTAATATCTTTTCGAATGTCGTCCTTTTGACGAAATTTTCGTCGTTATTTTGTGTGTGTGTGTGTGTGTGTGTGTGTGTGTGTGTGTGTGTGTGTGT